>NC_085845.1:200570878-200750575 GCF_035594765.1 Anolis carolinensis | reverse complement strand
TGGAACAAATCTTAGCAATAAGGTATATCTTAAGATTTCACATTCTGAATTATTTTTAGTCTGAAAAGACTCAAAAAAATCTTAAAAGAACCAAATGACCTGTCAGAAGTAGACTGTACCTGTATGAAGATTTGGAATATGTTCATATTTCTGGTCAGAAAGCAATGGTGGTAAACACATTTTTTTTAATCTTGAGAAGGAGATTCATCAGAATGGAAATTGAGCTCTGCTCAGTGTTTAAAGTATTAAAAATCGAATCTTATCACACATCTTTGTGTGATTGTGGTTTTCCTGCATGGCAGGGGGTTGGACTATGATTCTATCTGTTTCCTGGTGTGTGCAAGGCAAAGTATTTGTTTCTTGTTTAGCTTTTCGGATCTGTATTTCTTTGGGGTTTTAACTGTTAGACCCTCACTTCATATCAGATGTGCGTGATAAATTCTGCTCATTCAGTGTCTAGAGTCACCCCTCTAAGTTTGTTCGGTTGAGTGGTTGAGGACACTCACAAAAGTGGAAAAAACCTAAACAAAACATCTCCCCAGGAATCTCATCATCCAGTGTAATCTCTGTGGTCAGCTTCTTCAAGAAAATATCCATATAATCCTGCTGGAGGATCTATAAGGGCCTAGAGAAGTTTTCTGTCTAGGTCTTCCAGCACAGCTCTTGCAGAAGTTGACCATTGTTGACTGCAGTTCATAGAAAGAACATATTAATTAATTGATTAATCAAATCCTCAAAAGTGAATGTTGTAAATACTGAGGGCTGACTGCATTTCTGAAGGTTATCCAATGACCCATCTAGTCACATTTATTTAGTGTTAATGCAGTTTTTCTTGTCTGTCTTTCCAGTCTCTTTTACAAGAATCATTAAGAGTTTTTAGCTGATTTTTTGTTTAATTTTAATTTAGCACAATTTTTGTTCCTGGGTTATAAATGTCATTTCCTCATTGGTTCTAGCATAAAAACTTGGGAAAGATTTATTAAACTGCAAAAAGTTTGTTTTTGAGGGACATCCTGCAGCACATTTTGCTATAGTTTTTGCTATGGTTGAGATCAGATTCTCAATTCAACCTAGTTCATGGCAACCACAAAAACAAAGTTTCTGGAGTAGAACAACGACTTTTGAAGTAAGGACCACACCATGAAACAGGAAATAACACTTTCAAGCTAGGAACAAAAAATGTTTCAAATTCTGTTAATAGTGATAAATTACAGTAGATTATGAATTAATATGGGACTTGGATAACTATCGTACTAGTCAGGCTGACCCATTGAAACTGGAAGGGTAGAGTCTGAGAACCCCTGCTATATGAATCACATCTGGCTGAGTTACATCCGAAGGTGCCTTTTGTCAAAATTCCTGAGATTTGCAAATAGGCATATTGTTGCAAATGTAAGGCAATTTGTAGTCAAAGCTGTTGCAAAAATCTCAATAAAAATCAGTGCAGGAGGAAGTTAAAAGAAGGATCAGCAGCTTGAAGGAAAACATAGCAGTTTAGCCGTTTTAAGCTGGCTGGGTTTTGTTATCTAGTGGGCAGCCAGAAGTGAAAGTAAAAAGTCCAGAAGTCTCTTCTCGCGTTGGCAGTAGTCGATATACAGAAAGTGAAACTAGACTACGTCACATCTGTTCCCGTTTCTTTTAAAGCAAAGGACAAACATGATTTTATATTCATGCTCCTGGCAGATACTCTGATTCAGATGATAGCACTTTAGGCATCAACCCACGATGCAGCTTCTCCCCACATCTGAAATATGAGGATAAAACATGCACTTTGTTTACAGTATTGATGTGGAGCTTGCAAGAAGATAATTAAAAGCTTTTTTGTACATGCAGCTAGGTAGATTGTATTTTACTTCCAAGTGTGAATATCTTGACAATAAGAGAAAAATACACAATGCCATTAGATGAAAATGCCTGTACAGGAAGTCCCCCAATTACAAACATCTGACTTGCAAACAACTCATAGTTACAAATGGGGGGGGGGGCAACAAGAAGTAAGCTAAATCTCCGCTCAGAAGGGAAATTCACTCCTGGAAGAGTCATTATCCTGGGGGAAAGGTGTCTCCACTGAAGATTTATCTCCAATCCTTGTTTCCACAACAAGCCAAATTTTCCAAAATCCCATTCTGACAGGGACAGGAAGTGAGGTGAAATCTTCTGAACATAGACAGCAAAACAAATACGACAGGATTGTTAACTTTTCCCTTTGCTATCAAAGATATATAGGCTGGAGTTACATTTTAAAAATATATCTGTCTTTGGATTAATGAATATGATTATCTGGCATTGGATCTATGCCTAGTAATCGTCTAATATTTACATATGTTGATTTAATGTTGTTTTAAATTGTTCTTTAATTGTTATTTAATTGCTTTCAATTATTGTTGTTTGGGCATGGAATAATGCCACTCATGTAAGCTGCTCTCAGTCCCCTTCGGTGTGAGAAGGGCGGGATATAAATGTCATAAATATATACATAAATAAATACCCGTTCCAGCTTTCAAAGAAATTCAACTTAACAAATCTACAGAACTATCTTGTTTATAACTTGCCTCACAGCAGGATGGTAACATATCCGGACGTCCCCTGGTCAACTTCTCTGTAGATGGCCAATTCTCTCACACCAGAAGCGACTTGCAGTATGTTCTCAAGTCGCTTCTGACGTAATTAAAAAAATAACTTGGATACCCTGTTCATAACGGGTTGAAATTAGTCCTGATCTAATTGATTTGAATCCAGAAAGAATCTGGATTGGCCAAATCAGCCAACAGATACTGGTTTATAGATGGATTTGTATCTTTGCCCAGAAAATTTGTTGTTGTTACCAGGCTACTAGTTTGACATAAGTATGTATGAATTTCCAAAACTCAAAAGTCATTGAGAGCCTTCAATTTTGAAACATCGCAATGTTAATACTTTTGGTTGGGGTTTCCTTTGTGAAATCTGGAAATACAGCAGCCTTTATAATTTTATATTTTATTTCCCTTCTCAGTGTCCACCCAAATTTTTTTCCTCAGATTAATTTTTACAGTATTTCAACATTTTTTCCAATATAATATCTTATTGTGGTTCCCCCTTTATATTAAATGTTCATATTTCTTTATCCACCCCTACATAAAACACCTATATTTTATTTCAGTTTCTTCCAGCGTTCTGTTGGTGTCCCCATTCTCCTTTCATTGTTTTTCTTACACACCTTTTGATTCTCTTGAGTGAGAACTATGTAATTTAGTATGAAAATGCAGACCGGCATATTTCTCTCTTATTCTTTATTTGAATCCCTACACTGCTCTCAAACATTCAGATATTTTGAGGGGTGGCTGTAATGTTCTCAACCGAAAAAGATGATTAAATTCACTTTCTCTCCATTTCTTGCAGGCACTTGTCAAATATCTAAACGATCAAGGGGCTTTCATATTACTTGCCTCCTCTGCCTTTGTAGAAGAAAAAAGTAAGAATATGAAGTTTGAAGTATATACCAAAATTAAAATGATGCCCATGCATACACTTTGCAGAAGATTCAGATTTGTATCACGTATCCCTCTGTCTCTTTCCTCCTTAGATGCTGGCCTAGACAGACCGCCACATCTTCAGGCCTTGTTTCTGATTTCTTCACCAGAGTCAAGGAGTACAACAGGTACAATTGCTTTGCTTGGTAGAGTCACTCCTTTTGAGGCTTAGAAACAAATGGTAACTTCACTCTTTCACTCACTCACTCCTTTTTTCAACTCATTTTTCCACTGTCAAACTTGGCTTCTCTATCAGTCTCCAGTGATATCAGAATCAGCAGACTTTAGGGGGTATTTAGGGGGTATTTAGGGGGTAAAAATATTGATTATATTTATTTCTTATCTTCTTCCCTCCATTGATCAATTAAAATACAACACATAATGTCAGTCTAAAACACATAAACTGTTTAAACCAGATAACAATTTGGAAAGAAGATACACACCAGTATATATTGAAGCAATTGATCCATCATTCAACGTTTGTAATTTAAACATCACCTGGATAGCCTTGTTGGAAGAGACTGGTATTTAATGCTGTTTTAAAGTCAATTCAGCTGTTGAGCCTCTTGGGCAGGTCATTCCGCTATTTGAATGAAGGCGATGAAAATGTCCTTTGGATGATAGTTGCCAGTCAAGGCCTGTCTGGTTGAAGTAAATGTTCCCCAGAGAACCTGAGCCTGTGAGGCAGATTATATGGGAAGAAGCGGACCCGTAGGTAGCCTGGATCCAAACCATATAGGGCTTCATAGGTAGCAACCAAGATTTGTTACCTTGCCTGTAAACTAATTGGCAGCCAGTTGAGTGGTTTTAATACTGGTATTTCCTAGAGGTACTAGTAAGTTGGTATTTCATTAGTTCAGTGCACACTCAAAATGAAGTAGAAGACATTTCCACAATATTTGGAGCTCCCTGGACTAGGATTCTAAACACATTTTTGCAATTAAAAAAAAATGAGAGGAGAACCTTGTCCCTGGAACATGTGAGCCCTTAGCTTGTACTGTATGACCCCTGTATCTGTGGGGGGAACATGTTCCTGGACTTTATGTGGATATGTGAAACTACAGATAATGAATCCTATGAAAATGAAGACTGTTTCACCCAACAATACGATAGAGATGTGCTGGAAGAAAAGTTCCCTCAAGTGGATATATTTGCCAGACGTGGATAAATGAAACTTTGGATACTGGTGCTGTGGATACAAGGAGTCATATACTGTATTTGGGTCTCCAAGGCTTGGTGGATCATCAGTCTTGCATGTGCACACACACAGTAGCTTTACTTTAAACTGTTTTAATTGTGTAGTCCTTTGATATGTTACAAAACCATTTGGTCATGCAATCAGCTTTAGGAACCATTGACCTGACTCCTTTTGGCTTCTTATTTCAACTGATCCTTAATCCTAATATCCAGTCTGGTGAGTGGCAAGATGTGTATACATGGCATATGCATCATAATAAAAAAATATCATTCTGCTTTTTTATCAATCTCTTCAGGAGGGGAACAGCATGCTATACGTAAAATGTTATTTTTAGCATAGATCCTTCTCTCTACAAGCATGAGAAAGCCTTGATTTACATTTATTTGCTCCTCCTGCCATCTTTCACAACACTGAATGTGCGATGGTGCCATGTGCTTGATATTTTCTTTTTTTTCTTTTGCATTCATTTTATGCACATTTCCCTAAAGCTTTGTGTGTCTTCTTGGTAGCAAGCGACTGGAAATGTGAACACAAGGACAATGAGAGATTGTCGCAAGTCGCTTTGGTTCTGCCTGCCCTGCGCCATGCCTTGCTGGAAGGTGCCCAGCCTCCAGGCAATGAAGGGTCTCCTCCTGGCACTTTGGTTAAGTGGCGGATCCGAGAATTTGCAAAGCAGCGTAAGAAGTCGATTGCCGTTTCCTACACTCCCGACAGCCCGCCTGTCTCTTTTGATATGTTCCTAAAGAAGTCTGAGCTTGAAGCTGTCTCTGAAAAATATCCTCCAAACTCCTTTGCCTACTTGCAGCATTACCTGTTGCACCCACAAAACTATACGTTGGAAACGTCAGCGGCTGTAGCTTGCATGGATGTCAGTTCAGAGTCTCCCAATAATACCCAGGATCCAGACAGTTCTTCCGGCTCAAATCTGGACCTAACATCTCCCGAGACACAGTCAACTCCTCAGAGCGATGCTGCTGCTGCAAATACGGATCAGGCGGGCGAAAGCCCTTTGCAGCCCTGGAAGAGGAAATCCAGTAGGCTCCTTGGGGCAAGCACACGGAAGATATGGTCCCCACTGAAGGCTTTGTGCCTCATAGGGCACAGCAAAAAGCGGAAGAGACCCAAGAAGAGCCCCTCCCCTCTGGCTTATAAAACACCAGAATGCCCAGTAAACTCTCAGAAACTCACACTTAAATTAAAAATCCTCCAGAACCCACTAAGGAGGAAGAGGGGTGAGTATGGACTAACTTCTCACAGGGAAGCTTTTGTTCCTTATTGGGTTGTATTTGGAGGTCAACCAGAGCCAGATAGGGACAAAGCCAGTGGTGGACAAGATCAGAGGCATGCTGCCATGCCCTTATGTGTCTTCCTTTCTTTACCCTTTTCCCTCCCTCCCTTCTTCCTTCCCCACTCACTCCCTTAATTTCTTCCTGTTTTCCTTACTTCCTTTCTCTTCCTTCCTTCCTTCCTTTTCCCCCTTCCTTCCCTCTTTCTTTCTTCCCTCATTCCCTACTGCCGTTCCTCCCTCCCTTCTTACTCTATGTTTTCCTTCCTTCTTTTCCCCCTCCCTCCTTCCTTCCTTCCGTCCCTCCATCCATCTGTCCTTTCTTTCCTCCCTTCTTTATTCACTCCTTTTCTCCCTCTTTTTCCTTCCCTTGGCCTTCCTTTTCCCCATTCCCCTTTTAGATCATCCAGATATTTCACTGAATCTAAGGTGCCATCAAATGTAAAGGGCAACCCCTTTTTGAAGCTTAAATTTGAGAGAAAAATAATAATTTTTTGAATACTTGTTAAGAGTTTTCTCTGCATGCACAAAACGTTGTGTATATTTCAACCTGGAAGTCATCTGCATGAGTCTTTTTTACTAGCTCTGTTTGCCTGATGGAGGTAAGAACAGGTATGGGCAAACTTGGGCTCTCTGGGTGTTTTGGACTTCAACTCTTTCAAAGTTGGAAACTTTTCAGAGTTTTCAGGTATTGTGAGAGTTGAAGTCCAAAACACCTGAAGGGCCCAGATTTTCTCATGCCTGCTGTAGAATTACACTGGCAATTTCTTAAAAAGGACACTTCTTTTTCTATGACACTATAGTACAGTGGTTCTCAACCTGTGGTCCCCCCAGATGTTTTCGCCTTCAACTCCTAGAAATCCCAACAGCTGGTACATTGGCTGGGATTTCTGGGAGTTGTAGGTCAAAACACCTGGAGACCCACAGGTTGAGAACCACTGCTATAATAATTTCCAGCAGCAGTTGTTTATTGCTAGTTGGTCTGCTAATATTCCAATTTCCATTTTCAGCTCAGGGATATATCTCTCATGGGTATGGGGTTTGTAGTGTATATTTTCTGGGACAGATGCTATATCTCTTCTTTCTGATAGCTCCCATGCTCTCTTTGGGTTGTAATAAATGGTGAATAGTGAGGCTGATGGTTGGGTCCTTCCTTTTAAAAGGGGCTGTCTTTTGCCAGGTGCCGAGGTTTTGTCTGCAGAATTTGTGCAAGAAACGTCATCTGAGTCACCCGTCAATACCATATCCTCTCCAGAGAGTCTTCCAGGGATGGAGAAAAAGGCCCGGCTCTTGAGGCCCAAAAAAGATGAATGGATGGAGACCAGGAGGCCTGGTAGGATCAGGATGAGTCTGAAATACAAATTGTTATCTTGTGATTATGCACCTTCTTGCTTGAGATATGACCCAAAGGCAAATCCATCACGGGTTTTTCTTGGCGCAATTTGTTCAGAGACGGTTTTGTCCTGGGCCACCCAGTGGATTTCCATGATTGAGAATTTGACCCTTGGTATCTGGAACATTTCGGCCACTATGGGCACATCTACATTGTAGAATTAATGCAGTTTAATGCTACTTGAACTTCTCTGGCTGAATTCTCTGGAATCCTGGGCTCTAGTTTGGTGAAACAAAGGATATAGACCTTGTAAATGTTTGGGGTGCTATACATGAATGAATTACCGCATTTACATGCATATAATATACCATCAAATCTAATGCGCACCCTAATTTTCAAAACCTTAAACCCAAAATATTTGGTGGCATATGTAATACGCTGTGAAAAAAGTTCACTCTTTACAACGAGTTTTTATTACAAATTCAATTTTCCCCACACTATTCTTTGCATTGAATCTAATTTGCCATTGAATCCAGTGTGCACCCTAATTTTTTCAATGTAATTTTCAATGTAATAAGTGCACATTACTTTCAGGTAAATATGGTAATAATAAATGTACCCTGCCAATAAAAAGGCAATAACCCCATATTTCTCCAATTCTAAGATGCTATTGATTTTAAGAAGCACACCAATTTCAGTACTGCCACCAACAATTTTTAGAGATGCTTATATAGGGGGAAAATGTGTCTTAGAACTGAGGAAATACAGGGTATTAATTTATATGTTTTTATAGTCCCAAAATTAAGGCCTAAGACAGGGAAAAGTGAAAAATTGATGTTCAGACTTTGGACAAATGGTGGGTTTTTATAGTGAGATTAGGCTTTGTAATTATGGAAGAGTTTCATTCCTGCCATTATTACAACAAGAGCAGCGTAACTGCGCAGTCCATAGCCAGGGTTTCAGTTACCCATGAAAACAGTTGCTCTAGAAATTTGCTAGGACTCTATGGTAAACTTCCCCCCAGAACTTACCAGAACTTCTTGCTATTGATACTGAATCAGGGGCAGGTAAAAGAGGTTTTTATTCAAAGGGCTGAACCAAATACTTGGTTTTCTGTAGCTCCTTATCAACTCAAAATTGGATTCTGGTCCAAAATTTCTTGGATGGTTAGTTGGTTAATATGAATTCAAGGCATCTGGGTTTATGTGGATCTATCTCAATTGGTGGATTGATTGTGGTGGTTTTGTGCCTTCAAGTCATTTCCAATATATGGTGGTCCTAAGGCAGGCATGAGCAAACTTCAGCCCAAAACATCTGGAGGGCTGAAGTTTGCTCATGGCTGCCATAAGGCAAAACCTATCACTGTTGTGGTTCACACAGATGAAGATGAGGGGATTGGGATTCCAGCGCATGGAGGGCCTGGGACTGTGGTGGATGGTTCTTTCACTGAGGGAAATTAGAGGATTTTAGATCAGGAGTCTGTCTGTGAGACTGGGCTTGAAAGTGAAACTGTTTTGGAGTTCAGCAGACAGCGAGAGACAGTGAATGGTTGAGATGGCTTTTTGCCTACAAGTAGCTTAGCAACTCCTGATAAAGGCCTGGAAGGCCGAAATAGCTCACCTGAGAGAGCAGGTGTGCTTGACAGGGAGGGGGTACCAGGCTTGTTTTGAGGGAGGAAAACATTCAGCACAGGAAATCCAAAAGGCTCAATGAGAAGGAAGCTCAGAGGAAGTCAGAAAATCAAGGTCAAAGAAATGCATTCATGTTTTGCAGTCCTTAAATGAGAGCATTTCTTTGAGGCTTCAGATCAGGCAAGGCTGCTAGGTAGCTAGGATCTCTAGTCCTGTTTTACCCGAAGTGAGTTTTCTGGATTCATGTTCATTTTTGATTTCCGTTTCCCTGGATTCATGCTCATGTTATGACACTGGCTTTTTATTTATGGGCCACCTTTTTTGATTACCTGTTGGATTTTGCCTTTCTTATCCCTTTTGGAGATTTTTCCCTTTTATATGTACTTTCTTAAGATTTTTAAAGCATGTCCAAGATCTAATCTGATCTTGGACATGCTTAAAATTCTATATAATGTGATTTTATTTTGCAATGGTATCTGTTTTATATGAATTGTTGTTTTGTAGATTGTTTTATATGAATTGTTGTTTTTACATTGTTTTTAGGCATTGAATTTTTGCCTATTTATTGTAAGCCGCTTTGAGTCCCCTCGGGGAGAAAGGCAGGGTAAAAGTAATGTAAATAAATGATGTAAATAAATACTTTCTTCAATGAAATGTTATTATTGCTTTGGAGTCCTGGTTGATGCTAAAGGCAAAGTGAACTGGCTGAGGTGCAACCATCACAGGTTTTTCTGAAGCGGAGAGGTCTTCCAATGGGTTTTCATGGCTAAGCGAGGATTCAAACTCTGGTCTCCAAAGTCACAGTCCAACACTGACTATGCCAGCTTTTAATCCCAATCTTTCTTTTAATCTCACCCATTTTATAAGGATATCAGCATAGTCTACAACAGACATGGGCAAACTTCAGCCCTCTAGATGTTTTGTACTTCAACTCCCACAATTCCTAACAGCTGCTAGGCTGTTAGGAATTGTAGGAGTTAAAGTCCAAAACATCTGGAGGAGGGCCAAAGTTTGCCCAGGCCTGGGTTAGTGGATTTGTTTTAGATTTAGTTTTGTATGATGTAGTACTTTTAGTGTCACATACTGTGAAATTCTACTTTCTTGTATTGCTTTTGTTTTGTAAATTTTTTTTCTTTAAAAATTAATATTAGACAAAGGAATCTTGTTACTGATACGTTCTTCTTTTTTCTTGAACAGTCACAAGGAGAAGTGCCCAGCGGCATTTAGATGAGACCACTTTGGAAGCCCAGAAGGAGGAGGGCAACAAGAACGACCCTGAGAAGGCAGCAGCTGCGGATGCCTCAGGGAACAAAAAGGGCTGTGACTCCCATGCTTTGAATCTGTTGGCTGATCTTGCTCTGAGTTCCTGTAATTCTCCACTGATCAGTAACAGCAGCCAGTCCTCTTTGGCTGACAGCCCCTTGCATGAATGCCACAATCCGCAAAGAGGGGAAGCGTTGACTGACTCATTGGATGAAGAATCACTAGAAGGTGGTTCCCTTTCTGGCAGAGCTTGTCAGCACTTGCTTTCATCTGGGGAAGTTGGGCTGACCCCGGAATTGCCTTCTAGCTCTCAGGAGGAAAGCTATGCCAGAAAAAAGGCGAATGCAAAATCTGGTTCGCCAAAGTCCCGCACATTGGGAGATACTTCAGACTCAAGCATCCAGTCTTTGATTTCCAGCGAACACTCGTACGCCTCTCTGTCGTCTTCAAAGAGAAGAGTACTAAGTTATCCAAGTTCAAAGAATGGTGTAAAGTATATGAAATACGAGCCTCTTCCTGGGAAAGTGTTACCTTTCCGGCATCAGCAGAACATTTGCCATCAGCACAAGAAAATGATGGACCGTGTGCACTTTTCCCGCTCTGCGATCATGGCTGCAAGGTTAAAGGAAGATTTTTCCAAGTACCACGATGTGACTTTTCGTGACAAAAGTGTGAAAGTGACCTTTCAATGGGAGCCCCATTACCATTTTGGTTTAGATAGCAAATATACAAACAATTCCTTAGAGAAGACCATCGTTCGAGCTGTGCATGGGTGAGTAATTCTCAGGTTTGGGGCTGCCTTCCAGACCTTTGATAATTTTGGTCACTCTCCTCTAGAAACATTTGAGCTTGTTAGATTTTTTTAAAACTATGCTGCCAGAATGGAACACAAGGTTAATCCAGGTCAGGTCTAACCAAAGCAGAATAGAGTGGGACTAGGATCCCCCCCTTGATCCAGACACTAGATTTCTTTTGATGCAGCTAGAATTGCACTGGCTTCCTCAGCTGCCACATCATATTCTTAATTTATCTTCAGGTAAAGAATTAGTCTACAAATGCATAGCTATTCTAAATGAATTCAAGTCTCCAAAGCCAAACAAACTACATCCAAGAGTATTGAAGGAAATAGCAGAGGTCATTTCAGAATCACTGGCAATAATCTTTGAGATTTCTTGGAGAACAGGAGCAGTCCCAGCAGACTGAAGGAGGGAAAATGTCCCTATCTTCAGGAACGGAAAAAAAAGAGGGCCCAAACCATTACCAGTGTCCCGTCAGCCTGACATCAATACCAGGAAAGATTCTGGAGCAGATCATTAAGGAGGCAGTCTGCAATCACCTAGAAAGGAATTCTATGATTACTAAAACTCAGCATGGATTTTTCAGTAACAAGTCGTGCCAGACTAATCTTACCTCTTTTTTCGATAAGAGTTACAAGCTTGGTAGATGCATAGAATGCTGTGGATGTAGCATATCTTGATTTCAGTTAAGGCAAAGTCCCCCATGATCTTACAAGTAAACTAAAATGTGGGCCAGGCAATGCCACTATTATGTGGGTCTGTGATTGGTTAAGCGACCAAACCAAAATGGTGCTCCCCAATGGTTCCTGCCATAAAGAGAGTTCGGTCCTGGGCTCAGTTCTGTTCAACATCTTTATTAATGACTTGGATGAAGGTTTAGAGGGCATGTTTATCAAGTTTGCAGATGATGCCAAATTAAGAGGGAGAGCAAATACTCCAGAGGATAGGATCAGAATTCAAAATAACCTTAACAGATTTGAGAGCCGGGCCAAAACTAACAAAATGAATTTCAGCAAGGACCAACATAAGCTACTACACCTAGGCAGAAAAACGATGGATGGGTGATGCTTGGCTTGACAACAGTCTGCGTGAAAGGGATCTGGGAGACTTAGTAGGCCAAAAGCTGAATATGAGTCAAGAGTCTAATCCAAAGGTCTTGTATCACCTTAGAGATCAACATTTGTAGCATGAAACAACAATGTGATGCATCAGGAGAGGTAGATCATCTCAGTTTAAGAAGTTGTAGCCTTGATTTTGCAAGACCTAACCAAGATTCTTGATGAGTGAGGCTTATTGAGGGCTCTCATTTTAGAGGTGCCATAAGGTGAAGCAACTCAGCCTCATGTAACAAGAATTGTAGAGTTGGAAAGGTTCCTGGGGTTAATTCCATTTTATTGTCCTACCTGTAGAATATATATATATATATATATATATATATATATATATACACATACATACATACAGTAGAGTCTCACTTATCCAACAAACGGGCCGGCAGAATGTTGGATAAGTGAATATGTTGGATAACAAGGAGGGATTAAGGAAAAGCCCATTAAACATCAAATTAGGTTATGATTTTACAAATGAAGCACCAAAACATCATGTTAGACAACAAATTTGGCAGAAAAAGTAGTTCAATATGCAGTAATGCTATGTAGTAATTACTGTATTTACGAATTTAGCACCAAAATATCATGATATATTGAAAACATTGACTACAAAAATGCGTTGGATAATCCAGAACGTTGGATAAGCGAGACTCTACTGTATATATATGGATTTGCAACTGCACTACTCAGATAGCTTGAGTTTGAACTTGGATGGTTGTTGTTGCTTCTATGTCTCTTGAAGTCATTTCTACTTTATGGCAAGATTTATGCAAACCTTCCATGTGGTTTTCATGGCAAGGTTTGTTGAGAGGTGCTATGCCATTGCCTTTATCTTCGGCTGAAATTAAGCTCCCCTTAGACTCAGATTGACTTACTCAAGGACCTCTCAGTAGAGTTGTAGGAGTGAGCAGAAATTTGAGCCCTGGTCTCCCTGAATCCTGGTCAACGCTCAAACCACTGTCGCATGCCAACTTCTCTTCATTTTTTAGATCTTGGAAATGGCGAGGTACGTGCAGAAGATGAGAAATGCAGGGCCCAAGAGTGATAAGACTGCAACCAGATTTTGTCATTTAGGGCACGGAACTAAGAAACTTATAAAGAGACATATTCTGTACCCTTTCTCTAGGCCCTGGGATGCCAGCCAGTCCAATGACATAGAAGAAATGAAGCTCATCCTTCACATGTGGGTGGCTCTGTTTTACAGCAAGCCCTTCAAATACCCGACTGTAAGGAAGGTGGTTGAGCACAACAACCCGGCCAAATACATATCGCTGAACAGTGTTATAGACCCTATGGAGCTCATTGACGATTTGGAGGGTGCTTGCAGCTTGAAGAGATGTCCTGCTGATTCTCTTTCCGAGGCCAACCCACGGAGGCCGAGACGAGTTCAAGAGAGAGCGGTTTCTTCCACTGTCAAACCCCTCTCATGTAATGAACTGTCTTCGACAAATCATATTGAGGATGAGTTACCTCCTGCCAATCCCACGAAACCCCACAGTCTTCCTTCAGAGAAACAAACCAATGCCAGAACCTCTAAGGATACAGTTTCTCCCTTGAATAAGGTAAGGATTAGCTAGTCATTCCCTATCCCAACTGTCATGTTTATGAGAAAGGAGGCTATTGGATACTAGAAGTTATAGCTGGGTGGTAAAACACTGCAGCAAACATTATGCTATATAGGAGAAAAGGCATCAGAGCTGTATTTTATATATTTATTTATTGAAATATTTATGCCAGTTTAAAACAACAGTAATAATCTTAGAAGTCTTAAATCATAAAGACCAGTCAAGTATCTCTTATCCAAAAGGCTTGCAACAGGAAGCGCTTTGGATTTCAGATTGTTTCTGATTTTGAAATATCCGTACAGTGGGCCCTTGGTATTGCATGAGGTTTGGTTAAAGGATTCCTTATGGATCACAAAACCCATGGACGCTCAAGTCCCATTATATTCAATGATGCAATAAAATGGTGTTCTATATATAAAACAACAAGATTAAAGCTTTTTAGGAATTCTTAAAAATATTTTCAAGCTCTGGATGGTTGAATTTGTGGGTACAGAGGGCCAACTACATTTATATAACATCTTGGGGTTCGGACACAAGTCTAAACAACACATTTATGTATCATATGCATGTGGCCTGAAAGTATTTTATGTAATACTTTGTGTATATAATGTGCACAAAACAAAGTTTGTAGATGTTGAAGTATCAGAAAGCATCACTATCTTTGCAACCCATGTGAAAAACATGGATTTTGGAATGTTTCTTATTTTTGTATATGAAATGCTCAACCTTTATTTAAAATTAATTAAACCACTTTAAAAAATGTAAACCATAGCACATTGGGCAGTGGGATCAATCAGACCCAAAGGCTTAAATAAAAACCCTTGGTTTGAGTTGGCTGTGGGTTCATAACTGAGGTGCCAGAGCAGAGAAGGTCCTCTCCCATAACTTCCTACAGTTGATCAGTTCCACTAATGGGACACAGAAAATGCCCCTTCCGGCAGATCTAAATCAGCTGTATATCGTGAACTTCAGCAAAGCAATAAAGCATACATGATTCTAACCCAGGCATGGGCCAACTTTGGCCTTTCAAGTGTTTTGGACTTCAACTTCCACAATTCCTAATTGTTGGTAGACTGTTAAGAAATTTGGGACTTGAAGTCCAAAACACCCAGAGGGCCGAAGTTGGTCCATGCCTGTTCTAACCTGACAGTGTTAAACCCAAAATATCTTCAGGATTTTAAGAAAAACAGGTTGCTTACCTGTAGCTGTGATTTTTTTGAGTGGTCATCCATGCTGTCACACAATTGGGTCTTCTATGTTTCCTGCTTCATGTCACCTGAAGAATCTGTATCAAACTCAGCCCAGGGATCATATCAGAATCCATAATATTACGTCAATTTTGCCTTGGACTTATATATGAGTCCAACTTACCCTTGTGTGCATGTGATGGTTGAGACTGCAAAAAACAGCAAGTGCTGGCAAGTGTCTTGTGAACCACAGTGTGTGGCTAGTAGATGCTGCATATTTATTTGGGGAACAGCAAGTTGTTTCGCCTTGTTTAAGAAGAATGATAAAGTGTGGAAGAGTTTAAACTGCTTCCTTGCCTGTCAAAACATGTTCCAAAAACGCATGTGAAACATTTGCACTGGGTTTTTGTATCTGTGTTTACTAGGGTACTTTGTAGATTTGAAACTCTGTAAGGATTTTGCCTGTTTCTACTTTCCTGTCATTGAGGGTGTGAAATTTAAATATTATGTGTATTTTCCCTTCCAGGTGACTGATGTGGAGCCCGGAGGAGAGTTGCGGCTGAATCGTATCACGCCTCTTGAAAGCCCACATGGGAATTTATCGCGCGAAGCCAGCAATGGTGGCGTTAGGCCTAGAGAATTGGGAGCAGGCGCAAAAGCAGAACTGGGCAAAGTGGTTGGCTCAGGTGAAGTTTCACAGAGTGATTTTGCTCCCACAAATGCCAAACCCCCAGAAAATTCAGGAGCCAAACAGAATTCAGAAGCTTCAGCAGAGAGTCAAGAAATAAGTAATGCTACTCCTGCAAAAGAGAAGGGGAGTCAGCCGACCGGTGGAACTGGGTTGCTGCATCCTTCTGAAGAAGCCTGGCAAGAAGAGGATGGCCCACCAAGGAAGAAAGCAGTAGAGTCACAGAATCTCCCCGTGGATGAGGAAGAGGGAGGTGAAGAAAGCATGGAGTGGGAATCCATTGATTTAGCTCTTTCAGATAGCAATGATACAGATGAGGAATCCCGAGATGTGGATCTGGATCAAGAGGGTGATGAACTTCTTGAGGGAAGTGGTGTGAAAGAAGAGAAAGAATCAGGCATTATGCATAGCATGGCATCTCCTGCTGATAGCCTTTTCACTTCTGTAACATCATCAGTGTCTGAATTGCTCCAAGCCAAAAATGATTTGGCAACTCAAAGGGAATTGGAAAAGAGGCAGGACCCCCTCATATCAGTGAGAAATCCCTTGTTTCCAAACCCACATGATGTTGTTGACATTTCTTGTGATTCCATGGCTGACGCAGTTTCCCCTGGGGCCAGTCCTGCCCTTCAAACAGATCGCGGTGATATCGTAGAATTGCCAGGGGACCAGGAAGCCTCTACAGAACCAACCAAACATCACATATTTCTAAATCGAATGGATTTGATTGAGGATATTTCCCAAGATTCATCCCCGTTACAACCTTCCGAAGAATGCCAAGTACAGAGTAGTATGTCAGCTCCAAGGGAAACTACAGGAAAGCAAGGAGATTCTATTTTATTGGTCCAGAATCCTGCACCTGGTTCCTTTGTTCCCCAGGAAGAGGAGGGAACCCACCTGGCCCATACAGCTCAATTGCCAGGTAATCATGGCCATCAGACATCTGGTGAAGTAATAGAATTAGTCAGGAACCAAGGAGACCTTTCCACCTCAGCCAGAATTTCAGTGCTTCCAGAGCCAATGAGTTTGGCTAAAGACTCCTGCATTTCTCAGGAGAAGGAAGCACACCGTCTGGCTGAAATGAATCCCGTTAAAATACTGCAGAGTGAAGCCATTTTCGAGGAACAGAAGACCAGGCAGACAGAATTATTGAATGATTCTCAGACTGAAAAAGAATTTCAGAGCTTAAAAGCAGGTAGTCAGGAGTTTAAAGATGAAAGGTGTTGCGTTAAAGATGACAATCTTGGGACCCCATCTCCAATTCAAGAAGTCACACCTGAAGATACAATGAAGCAGAAGACTGTTGCCGTATCTGAAGATATCAAGTCCATCCTTTATGAGTTGATAGATACTGTGAGTGCCATGAATGTAGAGAGTGGAGAAGCGTGTCCTCAAGAGACCTCAGGCTCAAACTGGATTAGTTCTGTAGCTCTGGAGTGCGTGACTCCTCCTGACAGTGACGAAGAAAGCACTATAGCTGACCAGCTTGCCCACACTGACCAAAACGGGAAGGTTGCTGAAGATTTAGAGCAACAGAATATCTTGGCTCCCCAGGAGAGAGCTATTTCACAAGGGCAAGAACTATATCATTCAGTATTGCATGAAAACAGGTGTGGCCAAATGTTTGAAAGAGAGACTCTTCAAAAGAGTGAGCCTGCTTCCACTGCTCTTGGTGTCCTTCCAAGTTCTTCTGGCACAGATTGGTCAGTAACAAGGACTACAAGGCCATTGTGCAAATCCCCAATGGTTGAAACATCAACACCGAAAGAGGATGTTCCGTCTGCTTCCATTTTGTGTGAAAATGAAATAAGTCAAGTCAGCCATGAAGCATCCATGTCTGAAGGGGAAGACCAGTTCAGCAAGACACATGTAGAAATCCCGTCGTGTGTCCCAGCAGAACATCAGACAGAGTATTTATTGAAAGAATCTGATCCACCTGTGGATGGGGACACAAGAGGGGACCTAGCTGGCTCTGAAGATGTACAGCCTGGAGGTGCAAGACAAAGTCTGGAGGAGTCTGAAAATGCCCTCCATGAAGTCCGAACAGAATGTCTGGGAAGTCCAGAAAGTGTTCTGGATGGTGAAAAGGTACAGTTGCCTTCCAGAGTTTCAAGTATGAATAAGAATGTGGAAGATGACTCTTTTGCAATGGATGAGGACCAAGAACACGTTGGTTCATACCACAGTAATAAGGCTGGTGGTTCTTGTTATTCTAGATTCACCAGTGGGCCAGAAATGGCGGTAGCTAGTGATGTTCTTGACTTGAGTCCCATCAGGCCTCGTAGTGACTGGATGTACCAGAAAAATACAGAGAGGTCATCAGCTCTTGAGCCTGATACTATGGAACATGGTTGGCCTCATGTGTCTAAAAAGGCTGATAGGACTCTCAGTACCAACAGTGAGTCAGTTCCCCCAAAGAAATTTGTGAACTTTTCAGTCACCAAAAAGCACAAAGAGAAAACAAGGGCTTTTCACTCTTCCAAGAGGCCCGAAAACTTCATGGGAGAGTTGGGATTAACAAACTCCTTGAGTAGAACATGGAGAACATGGCGTGATCCCGTACAAAACACTCTAGACATGGAATGTTTGCGTTTCTATGATAAGGTAAAACAAGTTCTTAGGAAACCTCAACCGCCTACCTCCGCTGATAGCTTGTCACCGCCAGTCGCAGCAGAAACGTTATTAAGAAAGGTACCTGGAACCCCTCCTTTGAACCCACCTCCCAGGAGCAGAAGTCCTCTTCTGATCACTATAGTGAACCCAGGCGCAGGATACGGCTCCCCACCCTGGTTCCCGAGAAGAAGCCAACACAGAGACACTTTTGAACCCCCTCCCCTCACTTCCTCACACGATTTCCTTAGCAAAGCTGCTAGATTCAAAGGTCAACGCCAAGGCTCAGTTGCTCCCTTTCACCTCAACAAACTAAACTACAGGAATAAGCTAAAAGATTCCCGAGGAGATATCTCTGTTATTATGGATGAGTTTGCAGAGTTCAGCCGGGTGATGACGCAGGACAGCAGGCCGACAAGTAGCGAAGGCCAAGAACCACGATCTACCTCAGAAGATGCTCCAGAGAAAAGAGGGACCCCTTTGCCCCCGCGGACAGTGTCCTACCAGCACCTCTTCGCCGAACTGTGTAACACAGTGCATTTCAGACTCAAAAACGTTGCCCAAGAGGCGTGCAAAAAAACCTACGCATTCTATCTGATGGAAACAGAGGATGGGCCTTTCTTTGGGAGAGCAAAGGTAAAAATACGTGGGTTTTTTTACAGGGTTGAAACAGGCTTCAACTGAATTTCAATCCTTGCTTTGTCTAGTGCAGATGTAGCTGTAGTTCCCTGCAAATTGTCATTTGCTACCTCTCTCATCCATGGATTTTCACCTTCCTCCTTTAAATGTACATCAGTATTAGGTGAGGAATACAGTCAGTCTATCACATTTTTGGGTTTAACCTTTGCAGATTTAATTACAGTAGAGTCTCACTTATCCAAGCCTCGCTTATCATAGCTTCTGGATAATCCAAGCCATTTTTGTAGTCAATGTTTTCAATATATCGTGATATTTTGGTGCTAAATTCGTAAATACAGTAATTACAACATAACATCACTGCGTATTGAACTACTTTTTCTGTCATATTTGTTGTCTAACATGATGTTTTGGTGCTTAATTTGTAAAATCATAACCTAATTTGATGTTTAATAGGCTTTGCCTTAATCCCTCCTTATTATCCAAGATATTCGCTTCTGCTGGCCCGTTTAGCTTGGATAAGTGAGACTCTACTGTATTCACAGATTGGATTAATGTGGCCTCTGTAGGAATCGCTAGGTGCTCTAGTTCATCTCAGTGGTGGGATGATATGATGCACCTCTTGAAATATGTGGGATGATAGGACGTACCTCTACATTGACAGTTGTGTGTTTCGTACAAGATTACAGGCCTCGGCAAACTTCGGCCCTCCTCCAGGTGTTTTGGACTTTACCTCCCACAATTCCTAATAGCCACTAGGCCAAATTCCAGCTGACTCTGACAACTGGCAGAAAGAGATGCTGATGGCATCTAGCTGCACAGCTCTTAATGGCCTCACTCAGAAGCTTCCTACAAAGAGCATTGTGAATAAGACAGAAGAGCCTTATAGTGCTCCCCTATTTAATATCCAAGGAATAAACAGGAATAACTTCTAGAACTGGTCCTCTTGATAGAAGTAGAACTGCTGCTATCAACGGAACCTCCCACAGACCTAGTCTAGTAGGATGTCATGATAAATGGTAGTAAATCCTGTGTTTGTAACTGGCTGGTGTAGAGGTATATCAACAACAAAGTGACTGACATGTTTCTCTCTGTTTATGGTGACATGATACTTGGCTTTGTTCTGATAGCAGTTACTAGAGTCTCCATTGATCGTATTGAAGGCAAGAGGGGCATCTTTGTTTGGCTTTTCTTTCCAAATAAATGAAAGCTGAATCTAGCCTGTTTGCACAGATTAGGGTTTGTGGGCCAATGTATAAATTGTTTAATAGGGTTGCAAGATTTTCACCAAAGATGGATTAATCTAACAGGTTAAAGGTGCCTGGCCATTCTTCATAGTCAAATGCATCTAAGGCATCAAGGGGCATAACAGAAATCAGGGTTTTCCCTCATTGCTATGATGTTTTACATTTGGGGTTTTCTGTGATGAGCTCCCGTGGATATCACTTGAAGAGAAAGGCGGGATATAATAAACACAAACAAAATCTATTTCACACACATCATGTTTAGCCCGGATGCCCATATTTAATTATACATTTATTTATACCTTTGATCATTAGTAGTAGTTCAGTGTCCTTAGCAGTAGTTTAGTGTCCTCGATTAGGGAGAAAATTGAACATAAGGACATATTAAATTTGGATCAGTTCTTAGTTTTGCTATAATTATTATTTGGAATTGTTTCCCTGATTCTCCTGATAACATGCCATTGAACACTTGATATAAGTGTGGGAATAAGTTTAATTGTCTAACGGAATTGGTCCAAAGGCAAAACCATCTATCCCAGTGGTTCTCAGCCTGTGGGTCCCCAGATGTTTGGCCTTTAACTCCCAGAAATCCTAACAGCTGGGGTTTCTGGGAGTTGTAGATCAAAACACCCACAGTTCGAGAACCACTGATCTATCATTTTTGAAAAAATATTCCATGGAAGAGTGGTATTTGAAATTTCTCCATTGAAAGTGGCAAATTTTCCATTAGGGTCCTTAACAGACTCGTACTTTTGTGAGACACGTTTTCCCCTTGTGATAATCGTAGAAAGAAAACGAAATATTGAGACCTGGAAGCTGAGATTTGGAGCCTTGTGGAAAAGAATACAGTGCGTATAGGTACTCTCTGAACAAATGGATTGATAAAACATCTGAATGAAATGGCTTCATATAATACCACAATGGCACTTAAACTCTGTTCTTTCCATCCTTCCTTCCCTGTTGTTTTATCAAGGCCTTCTATTGCTTCTAGTAAACCTAAGTAAACTTCTGTCTTGGAAAGCTTAAACATTTGGTGCCAAAGAGAAATTCTGTTTCAGTTCTGGTTTTAAATAAATATATACTTACCTTTCAGAATTTGCTAAAAAAAGGGGGCCATATAGAAATGGATCCTTTGCTTTTCTGTAAGGCGAACCACATGGAAACAGAACGGCTGATGGTCATCATTAGGAACGAGGACATCTTTCAACACATACATAAGGTTTGTCTCAACACATCATTCGTACAAAATTGCAGGCATGGGCCAACTTCGTCCCTTCTCCAGGTGTTTTGGATTTCAACTCCCACATTTCCTAATAGTATACCAGCTGTTAGGAATTGTGGAACTGAAATCCAAAACACCTGGAGGGAGAGCTGAAGTTGGCCCATGCCTGGTACAAGAAGTAGCTCTAGATAGTAAAGTGTGGGACACTATTAGGATCTGTTAATGATCTGTTTGGGGTTTTGGGCAGATTCCTTGCTTGCTGCGGCTGAAGCGCTTTCCCAGCGTGACGTTTGTGGGCATCGATAGGCCGGAGGACCTCCTGGACCAGACCTACCAGGAGCTCTTCCACAGCGGGGGCTTCGTGGTGTCCGACGACAAAGTGCTGGAGACCATGACCATCGGTGAGTGGAAGGCTGGACCTTCCAGGGCCATTGGCCTGGCTTCAGGCTGTTGAATTGATCTTCTGTTTCTTGTGATGTAGGCCCCTTTCCCTAGCTTTCCAAGTTAGGTCTCTGGCCTCAGGCTAGGAACACTTCTGTCATGTATAAGACCAACCTCACGTATATGTTGAAGCAGCTTTTGGAGCCAAAGTTGGGGTCTTTGATCTGGCCCATGGATAAGTCAAAAGTTCATTCTGCAGAGGGGAAAGCCACTATTGGCCACTGCTGACATTTCTCGTTGGCCATGCATTCAGAAAGGCTAGAAATGGCGCCATAGAATAGAGGTGAGCAGGTTGGCACTTCTTTTAGGTTCTTCTAGAATGGTTAAGTGAGGTCTTTCCTTGGAGAAGGAGATGGATCTCTTTTTGGATAAGAAATTAAGGTTCAGCTCTCACATTCACCCATTGATAAGTCAATCCATTGATTTTTTTTACCAACATTTCTAGATTTCTACATAACTATTTATTTGGGATACTTTCAGTCGTAACAAAGTAGGCCTGTCCTCATAGAGTGCATAGGCAGGACTTCCTAGCTGAGAGCCAGTTCAGGACACAGAAACTTCACTGCCTTCACCATTGTTTTGTGATGCTATTTCCTTCCCACAGGAGACCTGAAAGAGATGGTCAAAACCTTAGAGAAGCTCAATGGATACGGGAGGTGGAGGTGGCTTCTCCACTACAAAGAGATCAAGAAGCTCAGAGAGGCTGCGAGGTGAGGAGGACTCTGGAGTGTAATCATCTGCACCTCTTGACAATTCATAGAATCCTGTAGTTGGGAAATACTCCCAAGGGCCATCCAGTTCATCCCCTTTTTGCCAGGCAGGAAGACACAATGCAAGCCCTCCCAACAGATGGCCATCCAGTCTCTACATAGAAAACTCCAGAGAAGGAGACTACCAGACTCCCAGGCAGCATATTGAGCAGCTCTTACTGTCAGGAAGTTCTTCCTAATGTTTAGATGGAATCTCTTTTCCTAGAGTTTGATCCTTGGTGTTCCTGGTTTCTGGAGCAGCAGAAAGCAAACCTGCTCCATCTTTCATATGACACCCTTTCAAATATTTAAACATATCATGTCTTAATCGTCTTTTCTCTCCCTTCTTTGGGAGATGCCCTCTCAAGGTGATTAACAGATTGGCTTTCCGGCCATTACTTTGTCACAAAGCACTTCTTCCAACTCTGTAATTCTATGGAGTAGTCAGCCTGGAAACATGTAGTTACTGAATTATGATGATTACAGACTTGTACCTGCCATTGTTGAATCTGTCCACTGTCTTCTATTTAGTGAAAAGCCCAACAGCAGTGTGATGCTGCAGCAAAGGTGAATACTATTTTAGCCTTCATTAGTAGAAGCATCATTTCCAAGTCTAGGGAAGTAATAGTCTCACCATATTATTCAAAAGCCACGCCTTCTTGGGAGCATTTTTCCAACATGTCTATATCAGGCAGTAGGCTGTTAGGAATTGTGGGAGTTGAAGTCCAAAACACCTGGAGGAGGGCTGAAGTTTGCTCATGCCTGTTTATATCCTTCTGGGCATTTCATTTTAAGAAGGGTATAGATGGGCTGGAATGGGTTCAGGTGTCCACAGATACTCAAGTCTGCAAGTGCCGACCAAGCAAATTTGGAGAGATAACTGCATTCATAAAGCTCTGTATGATATTCAGTCTAATCTATATCCAAGTAAATTAGTCATTTGTAGAGACTATCAACTTGTATGTTATTGGTGATATCAAAATTTGATTACAGTAAATCGTGGAAATGCAAAAGAAATTACTGAAAACGATTGGGTGTAAAATAAAAGGAGAGAAAACTATTAAGGAAGTAATGCATAATGAGTGTCGTAGCTGTGCATTCCTACATAATGGGGCTAGACTAGATGTCCCTTGTGGTTTCTTCCAACTCTAGAAATTCTATGATTCTTAAGAAAACCTTACCGTCACCACAGCCTGCTGTCTTCTAAATACATTTAGCTCCAGTTTCCATCATCCACAGTCATCATAGCTATCATAACAAAGCCTTGCAGCACCACATGTTGAGCTGTGATGGATGGGCCTCTCGCCACTGGTCCAGTTACCAATGATAAAATGAGAGAATTACTTGAATTGATTTCCCCAGTAGCTATGAGAAAAAGGGAGCTGTTGTCCAAAAAAGGAAACTTTTACCATTTTGGGGGCAACCATTTGCAGTGTTTGTGCCCCACAGGGAGGACCCTGCTGCCCTCGCCAAGGAGTCGCTCCTGAAATCGTATCAGGGAGCAAACATCACCGAAGCGCTTCACTACCATCAGTGCGACAAGGCGGGCCCGAGAGCTGAACATTTGAGTTGCTTGTTGAACTTGCAGGTCCAGCACAACAACCAGAGGTTTGCTGTGTTCCTCACAGGTAAGAAAACCCACGAGGGGATTCTAATTTTTCTGCATAGTGTCTAGACCAGGCGTGAGCAAACTTGGGCCCTCCAGGTGTTTTGGACTGCAACTCCCACAATTCCTAACAGCCGGTAGGCTGTTAGGAATTGTGGGAGTTGCAGTCCAAAACACCTGGAGGGCCCAAGTTTGCCCATTGCCTGAGTTCCCAGAAGAGTGTCATGCAAAAATAACTCTTTCCCCCCTCTCAATCCCTTTTAGAAAAGTCTGGTGCCGGCCAAGAAGCCTTGGAAAACAAGGGGATCTTGGTGCTGGATGTAAATACATTCATTGCAGTGGCAGAAGAAATGGCGGCACCCTTTCGAAGCAGCAGCTATTGGTAAGGAAAAAGCGGGGAACCCCAATGTCTGATGAGATTTGCATATCTCTGGGAATACTGCTGGATTGCAGACTATTGAGAGGAATGTTGCTTGTAGTGTTGAGGGGACTGGGTTGCAATTGGGAGAGGCCCAAGTTCATATGTGCTTTGAATGCGATTTCCTGCTTCTTAGCGGGGGGTTGGACTAGATGGCCCATGAGGTCTCTTCCAACTCTACTATTCTATGATTCTATGATTCATATGTTCCACAGCAGAGCCTAAAAATTGGCTCTCTCCCATGTTCATTTTCTGGCTGCTCCAGTTGGTGAAAAGATGGCCATGCTCTTTAAGTCCTTGTAGCAACCACAAGGAACACTTCCTCAAGCCTGGGTTTTCCTCCAAATGTGTGCGGTTACCATTTTCATCACTAGGTTGAATTATAAGAGTGGTGGTCCAGCACATCTGGGAGGCAGCCAAGTTGAGTCTCAATAACTAACTGTCTGTATAAGAACAAGTGTGTGTGTGGGAGGTGAACAGTGTGATGGAAAGCATCATGCCATGCCACCCTTATCTTCTATGCATCATGCCATGTCACTCTTGTTATCTGCCTTCCGACTCTGGCTTTAATGGCAACCCTCTCCTAGAGTTTTCCCCTTCCTCTGAGGCTCTCCTAAAGGGCTTCCCTGGCTGACTTGGGATTCGAACTCAGTTCTCCAGAATCCTAGCTCAACACTCAAGCCATTTCTACTGCAGCAAAGTACAGTACTGGGAGGATGCTGCCACCTACCAGGTTAAAGCAGTGTGATTGTTGCTCTCTTGTTTTTCTGCTCTTCGGGAGCATTTTATTTTACCCAGTCTAATGGCCCCCATGGTGTAGTGGACTAAAGCCTCGTGACTTGAAGGTTGGGTTGCTGACCTGAAAGCTGCCAGGTTCGAATCCCACCCGGGGAGAGTGCGGATGAGCTCCCTCTCAGCTCCAGCTCCATGCGGGGACATGAGAGAAACCTCCCACAAGGATGGTAAAAACATCATAACATCTGGACGTTCCCTGGGCAACGTCCTTGCAGACGGCCAATTCTCTCATTCCAGAAGCGACTCAAATTGCTCCTGACATGAAAAAAAAACAACAAAAACTTTCCTTTTTCCCCAAGAGCACCACTCTCCAAATTATGCACGGTGTATGTAACCACCATTCCCTGGGTGTGCTTTCATTTCTTCCTCCCATTCCCACATACACCTTTGTCCCTTCTCTTTTCTTCCTTTCTTTCTTTCCCTCATTTGCTTTCCCCTCTTGTTCCTCTATTCCTTTGTCTTACCTTGTTTTGCTTTCTTTCCTTTTCTTTTCCCCTTCCCTTATTCCTTCATCCGGACTTTCCTTGGAAGTCAGGCTCTCGGCCTCAGAGCTGGATTGCATGCACACATCACTTCCCAAATATAAATTGCATTTAATTGCTTCTTTATGGAGTGGATGTCATAACTGTGGCTTCAGGGATGCGCGGTAGGCCCATGGTTGGCTTTCTGGCCATTAAAAGGTTAAGGTTTCCCCTGATGTTAAGTCCAGTCATGTCTGACTCTGGGGGTTGGTGCTCATCTCCATTTCTAAGCCGAAGAGCCAGCGTTGTCCGTAGACACCTCCAAGGTCATGTGGCCGGCATGACTGCATGGAGTGCCGTTACCTTCCCGCCGGAGCTGTACCTATTGATCTACTCACATTTACATGTTTTCGAACTGCTACGTTGGCAGGAGCTGGAGCTAACAGCAGGCGCTCATTCCGCTCCTGGGATTTGAACCTGGCACCTTTTGGTCCGCAAGTTCAGCAGCTCAGTGCTTTAACACACTGTGCCTCCATTTTTCACTTTTTAGGGTCCTTGCCCCCAAAGTGGATTTTGTAGTTGAAATCGCACCCATTATTTTATGTTGGTAAATAGAGTCTTGTGTGCCAAATTTGGTCTTAGATGCATCAACTCATGGGAAGACCCTTTGTGGTACAAACCCATCAACACACTTTTGATTTCTATAGAGAGAAGACAGGATTCTTCCCAGTTGCACTGATTTTTTCATCACTAACTATGGTGGTTCGTTCTGTTTCAGACGAATTGGATGGAGGACGTTATTCAACCCCTTTTTGGTTCTTTTGGCTTGAAAACCCTTGGACGTTCATCACTTCCCAAACCTGTGCAATAACTAAAGGCTACACACAGAAGCCACCATAGGATGTGTTGCTGTTTCGTTGAAGGGCAGCAGAGAAGCCTTCTCTCCATTCAGCCACCATGTGGAATCTCAATTTCTTTGAACTGCTACTAGTTGGTCTTTGACTAGAAGAACACATTTACCTGGATTGACTGCTACATAGAACTTAATCATAGGAAAACAAAGCCTGTTTACTTGAAGGTTTAGCAATCTGTCTGTTGAAGCTGGTCCCCCTCCCCCTTTCCAAGAGACTGGAAACTTCTGCTGAAGTTATTGAACAGTTCCTCTGAGCAGACTTCGATCAGGATACCTCCACAGTGGACTCACCAGTGTACTTGAATGACTTGCATATTATTTCCTCCACTCTTTTTTGTTGCTGAAACATAAAATTAATAACTAACGAATCAGTAGCACTGTATCTCCCCCACCCTTTTGTAGATCGTGTGATGGTGGCAGAACCGTGATCGGAGTCAAAGGCACTCAAGGCTGACGCCTTCTGTAAAGCATTTAAATGAGACTATTAATAAACATTTTAAGATACTTAAAAGTATCTTCTTTAGAGAATTCCTTTTTGTAACTAATCTTTATAAATAAACTGGCTAAAAAGTTATTAGCCTGATTCGATGACAAAATTGGTGACTTAAGACTGAAAAAGCCCCCTTCGGCTTATACTCGGATGAGGGTCCTGGTTGGCTTATATTTGGGTCAGCTTATACTTGAGAATATATGGTACATTTATTATTTTTATCTATTGTTATTGGTATTACATTTATTATTTTTCTCTCTTATGGGTATTATTACATTTATTATTTTTCTCTATTATTGTTGCTACTATTACATTTATTTTACTCTATTTTATTATTAATACATTTATTATGTCACTCTGATATTATTACATTTATTATATTACTCTATTATTACATGTATTGTTTTCCTGTATTTATTATTATTATTACATGTATTATTTTACTCTATTATAAGGATACATAAGCACATTTACATGGAAGAAGACGAGAATAATGATTTGATCAGAGTTGGACAGTCTTGTCTTAATTTTGAGCTTTATGTAAATATTCAAAAACATTTAACCTACCGATGCCTCGATCAATGTAATTTTATTGGTATCTATATTTATTTCTGAAATTTACCACCCTCGGCTTATACTGGAGTCAATGTTTTCCCAGTTTTTTGTGGTAAAATTAGGTGCCCCGGCTTATATTCAGGTCGGCTTATACTCAAGTATATACGGTATATATATAAAGCATGGGCAAACTGACCCGCTGGGTGTTTTGGACTTCCAACGCCCACAATTCCGGTAGGCTGTTAGGAATTGTGGGGCCGAAGTCCAAAACACCTGGAGGGCCGAAATATGCCCATGCCTTATATTCGATTGTCATTTATTTGGTTGGTTGCTTGTTATGCACCTTCAAGTTGACAGAGTTGTGGAAACTCAGTTTGAAGACAGGGAAGATGGAGTCTAGTCTTCACATGCATTCCACTGTTTGGACAGCCACTGCATTTATGAGCGCTTTTAATCTTTTCCCTACCTTCAACTGTCGACCCTCAATATTTGTTAATTTGACTTTTTTTCAAATGGGGTGGAAATATTCTCTAGGAATCGTTGGGTCCTCCAGTGTCACTCTATACATCATTCTGGGGCACCTAGATAATTCTGAGATGATTCTTATTCAGGTTTCTTCCCACTACCACAATATCCTGTAATTACTCTTACTCGAATTTTTCCCAGTATTTCAGGGGTCCAACTAACTTAGGGTAAACATGGAGGTCTGACTGCAATCCTTTTAGACTGAGATGGGCGGGATCATGTTATAAAAATCCAGATAGGAATGACACTATCTATAGACTAGTCTCCTTGATAGCTATCTTTACACCAGCATGAATTCCCAAAACTTGTCCAATCTACCCCTTATTTTGGACTACAGCTCTCATCAGTCCCAGTCTATATGGGCAACTGACTGATCTGCACTGGTCAGTTACTGAACATACTTATTTGTTACTGAAAAAACAAACATGAATATAATGTTTGATGTAATGCTGTAAACAGTTTGCATTTGTGCATTACTCATGCGCCTGTAAGGTTTATAATTTGTTTGTTACCGTTGTTCTATTCTGTATATTAATTAGTAATAGGACAACGGTATCTTTACAAGCTACAACAATGGCCTGGCTGCTTACCCCCAACATATATCCTTGCATTTCTGCAATGGCTTGTACCAAATCAGTTTTGTATAGAAGAGCAGGGATGCAGATTGCAAGAACCAAGCTGGGAGGAGCATTTGTCATCTCTCTCGGCCACTGCTTCTTAAACTTTAGGTCCCGATTCCAAATGAGCTCAATGTTGGGATCATGAAAAATTTGACATTTGAGGTTTCCGAATGCCACCTAATGGTTGTTGTAGGCATTACACAAATGTTAGCAGCAATATGCAATGGTTACAGTGGAGTGCAGAAAATGCTTCAGCTGCACTCCATAAAAAAGAAAACAATCCTGTTTAAGCAAGCCTTGCAAATGTTGGTTTGTTAAAAGTAAATATTTGGTGTTTACATTTTATAGATCCAGGGTCAGGTTAAAAGAAGGGCAAGAGAAGGGGTCACGCACAAACTTGGACCCTCCAGGTGTTTTGGACTTCCAACTCCCACAATTCCTAACAGCCTACCGGCTGTTAGGAATTGTGGGAGTTGGAAGTCCAAAACACCTGGAGGGCCCAAGTTTGCCCATGCCTGCTTTACAAGCTTTCCCAAAGCTATTATCTGACCGTGTTGTCTTCCATAACTCAAAACTATTCAGAATCCAGCAGTAAGGCTGAACTAAAAGACTAAATGTCCCCCAGTCTCAGTGTTGTGAGTGTAACCGAGGTGGGCCAAGAGTGAATCAGACCACAGCATGGGACTCGGTTTCCAGAAGTTGGCTTTACTGGGCAGTACAGAAGTCATCCGGAGCCCTTTCTTTTCCCCCCTAAACCCAGGCTCCGTCAAATCGCTTACTGCAGTGCAGCTTGGTCCACACCTGAGAAACAACCAGACCAGGGGGTGGGGTACAGAAGAGAAAGGAAATTTGGAAAAGAACTTTGAACACAATATACACACACATGCCTTGCCTTGCTTTGGAGTTTTCATTCTTCCACCAAGTTTTTGTTTTTATTATTAGTAATAATAATAATAATAATTGCGTTTAAAACACAGAGTTGTGTCCCAACAGATGTAAACTTTTTTTTGTTTTTGAGAAGCCTTTGAGTCGAGAAGCTTTTAGGAAAGAGAGGGAAAGAGGAGATGGAAGAGGATGAGAGCACTGGGCTGAGACCCTGCCAAACTGGCTTCAGGGTTGCTGTGGGCTTTGGCCATGATCCAGCTTGCCATGGAATTAAGACTAGATGGGAAGAGGCTGCTTGGGGGGAACCCCAGGTTTATAGACCCCCCAAAACACCACTGAGAGGGTCACCCGTTGCTTTGGCCGAAACACAAACCCAAGAGAAGGCTGTGAGGTTTCAGACGAGCTTCCCAGGTTAACCCGAGTTGGATTTTATTTCTTTTGATTTGTGGCCCCTCGAAATCTACAAAATCATTGAAAGCAGCTTCGACTTCAAAGTCAAAAAAGTTAGCAACAGTTAGACGTCATCAAGAGTGTCAGTATCTGCCAATTTTGACACAGCAACCTTTGTTTAAAGAAGAATTAACACATGATTATAATTCCAAAGAGGGGAGAGGAGCGCTTTTAACCAGTGCAGGACTCTTTTCAATCTCAAGAGATATGATTACAAAAAAAAAAAAAAAAAAAGCAGGCCTTACAATATTGAACTTTGTACGGAGCTTCGCTTAAGTGCCTCTTGGGGAGACGCATCAACACCAGCCAGCGGAGAGCGAACTTAGCACCCCCCCCCTAAAGCACCCTCATTATTATTATTACTACTCCTACTGCTGCTGCTCCTCCTCCCCATAGATGTCGTTCTTCTTCCTCTTCATCTCTTCGAAGTCGAAGTCTGATCCCATCATCCGCTTGTAAATGTCTTTGATGTCGTCGCATGTCGTCTCAAAGTGGGTGGTTGCGTCGTAAGTGCGGGAAATGAAGATCTGGGAAAAAGGAGAAGAGACCTTGTTGGAAGTGAAGAGGCATCAACACGGCTTTTTTTATCACTGTTTCCTAGATCTATGTACCATATATACTCGAATATAAGTCAATCCGAATATAAGCCGAGGCATCTAATTTTACCACAAAAAAACTGGGAAATCATTGACTCCAGTATAAGCCGAGGGTGGTAAATTTCAGAAATAAAAATAGATACCAATAAAATGACATTAATTGAGGCATCAGTAGGTTAAATGTTTTTGAATATTTACATAAAGCTCAAATTTAAGATAAGACTGTCTAACTTAGGGGTCCTCAAACTTTTAAAGCAGAGGGCCGGTCCACAATCCTTCAGCCTGTTGAGGGGCCGAATTATCATTTGGAAAAAAACCCGAACAAATTCCTATGCACACTGCACATATCTTATTTGTAGTGCAAAACAACAACAATAACAACGAAAGAAAAATACAATATTTAAAAATGAAAACAATTTTAACCAACATAAACCTATCAGGCTTTCAATAGGAAGTGTGGGCCTGCTACTAGCCAATGAGATAGTCAGGTTAATTAGGATTGTTGTTGTTGTTGTGTGCCTTCAAGTCATTTCAGACTCAGGGTGAGTCTAAGTCTAAAATTATTTATTTATTCATTTACTACGTTTATTTACTACATTTATATCCCACCCTTCTCACCCCGAAGGGAACTCAGAGCAGCTGTATGTACATACAATATATTATATTATTAGCATAACACAATATTAGCATTATATATTACTATATTGAACTATACCACTATACTGTAATATTATATGTAATATATAACATATAAGAAATATTATTATATGGTATTATAATTAGTATTATATTGTATAAAATGATAATATTATTATCAATATCATAAGTATATACAATATATTATATTATTAAAACTGATATAAAAATATTATATTATAAAACTGAGGGCGGGGGCCAGGTAAATGACCTTGGGGGGCCACATCCGGCCCCCGGGCCTTAGTTTGGGGACCCCTGGTCTAACTGATTAACTGATCTGATTAAATCATTATTCTCATCTTCTTCAATGTAAATGTGCTTATGTATCCTTTTAATAATAATAGAGTAAAATAATACATGTAATAATAGAGTAAAATAATAAATTCAATAATAAGATCAAAGTGAAATAAATGTAATAATAATAATAATCATCATCATCATAATCATTGATGTTGCCATCCCAGGTGACAGTCGCATTGACGAAAAACAACAGGAAAAACTCAGCTGCTATCAGGACCTCAAGATTGAACTTCAAAGATTCTGGCAGAAACCAGTGCACGTGGTCCCGGTGATGATGGGCACACTAGGTGCCGTGCCAAAAGATCTCAGCCAGCATTTGGAAACAATAGACATTGACAAAATCACGATCTGCCAACTGCAAAAGGCCACCCTGCTGGGATCTGGACGCATCATCCAAAAATACATCACACAGTCCTAGACACTTGGGAAGTGTTCGACTTGTGATTTTGTGATAAGAAATCCAGCATATCTATCTTGTTTGCTGTGTCATACAACGTAGTTGTGTCAATAATAATAATAATAATAATAGAATAAAATAAATGTAATAGTAGCAACAATAATAGAGAAAAATAATAAATGTAATAATACCAATAATAATAGAGAAAAATAATAAATGTACCATATATTCTCGAGTATAAGCTGACCCAAATATAAGCTAACCAGGACCCTCACCCTGAGGGTATCGGGGGCTTTTTCAGTCTTAAAAAAAGGGCTGAAAAACTAGGCTTATACTCGAGTATATACAGTAATGTTCCCCTTGTTCCCAGAACTCTTTAGTGTGCTTTATTCCCCTTTGTTTGAGAAGGAAGCACCCCGAGGCTTCTCTCTTGCCTCAAGAGTAAACTTTTGGAACTTTTCTACCAAAGAAAGGTATCTTTCTCTTGTATGAGATGTATAACCTGGAAAAGTCAAAGTACATCTTGACCTTTTTAAAACCTTATCAGAGCATCCCGAGTATTTTCCCTCCTGTTTCCTAACATAACCTCATATACAGCATTTGACTACGCTGTGTTCTACTCTGTTATAGATACCCTATTTCCCCCCAGTCGTGCCCACGTCTTACAAACCTGGCTCTCTCTCCCCAAGTCGGTTGGTGCAAATAGGTCGCAGACACTAACAAACCTAGAAGGGGAAAAAAGAGAAGGCTGGTTTAGGAGTGTTTTCAAAGACAACACGGTTCAGACAGATTTATGCAAGGCTGCTCTGCATGATAGCAGAGATTCTAAAACACTTGTATGACGGAAAGAATATCTGCAAACCCGCCTTTTGCAATTGGAGGGAAAGTTAAGTGCACACATTGCATGCTAAATGTCCCAAGATTCAGTGCCCAGCACTTCCAGTTAGAAACACAGGAAGTTCTTAGACCAGGCATGGGCAAACTTTGGCCCTCCCTCCAGATGTTTTGGACTGCAACTCCCACAATTCCTAACAGCTGAATTGTGCAAATTGAAGTTCAAAACACCTGAAGGTAAGGCCCAAATGTGCCCATGCCTGCCTTAGATGCTCAGCTATCTATTGGGAACCCGTCTCCAAAATGGGACACACGAAGCTCGCCTTGCATTGGTTAGAGGTCTTCCTCTGGAATGCAATGCCTCTCCCATAGTGGCCGAACTGGGAAATTGCTGCCAGGGGACTTACTTTTGCTCAATTGGCTCAAGAAGCTCCAGGGCAGGCTTGATCTCCTTCTCTGGGTCGTTCGTCTCCACGGTGGTGCTCACAATGGCAATGTACTTCCCTTGTGCCGCCACATTGTGCGCAGAGGAGATCATGCAGACATAGATGTCTGGAAAACAAATCGGACCTGAATTAGCAGCTGAAGGCTGGAAATCACCCTCCTTCCCTGATCCCAATTCACAGATTGGTCTTTAGACTTCAGCAGGCCAAAGTCTGAACAGAAAGTGGTGCCAGTTGAGCACTACAAAATCATCCTGCCTCGAGTGACAGCTGGGAGATGGCGGGAGGGAGAGCAAATCCTTCCTGACAGATTCAGTTTTTCTGAGGCTCAACTGAGTATTAGCAATTTTACTCCAAAATGGAAATATCCTGCTCTATGTCCTACTAAGTAATGAAATACCACCTGCATATAGCAGAAGATCATTGCCATCACTCAGCTTCAAAATACAGTAGACTCTCCCTTATCCAACACAAACGGGCCGGCAGAATGTTGGATAAATGTTGGGCTCGGGCTGTGGCGCAGGCTGGAGAGCAGCTGAAATGAATCACTGCAATGAATCACTCTGACCAGGAGGTCATGAGTTCGAGGCCCGCTCGGAGCCTATGTTTGTCTTGTCTTTGTTCTATGTTAAAAGGCATTGAATGTTTGCCTATATGTGTAATGTGATCTGCCCTGAGTCCCCTTCGGGGTGAGAAGGGCGGAATATAAATGCTGTAAATAAATAAATAAATAAATAAGCAAAAATGTTGGATAATAAGGAGGGATTGAGGAAAAGCATATTAAACATCAAATTACGTTATGATTTTACAAATTAAGCACCAAAAACATCATGTTTTACAACAAATCGACAGGAAAAGCAGTTCAAAACACGGTAACGTTATGTAGTAATTACTGTATTTATGAATTTAGCACCAAAACATTTCAATATATTGAAAACACTGACTACAAAAACACTGGCTACTAACAAACTCACTACAAATAAATGAACTTACAGTAACAACATTGTCAGAAATTAAATCCAGAAAAAGTTCAATCCTTGCTACCTAGAGAAACAGCTGTGGATTGGGGTGGGAGGCAAACTGCATTAGATAATCCAGAATGTTGGATAAGTGAGATTCTACTGTAGTTCCCAAACTTTAGTCCTCCAGATGTTTGCAACTTCAGCTCCCAGAATTCCTGACCACTAGCCAAACAAGCTGAGGCTAATGAGATTAATCAGGATGACCTTCCATAGGTTGCTAAACCTCCCCAAGCCTTGTTCTATGCCATTAGTCAAACTTCACCCCATCATACATAATCGCTATTAACAGGTTTTGTAAAATATATGATTCCCACATTAGAAGGTCAGAGTTCTATTGAGCTACCCGTCTCTGAGAACTTACCCGATTTCCTGTTAACTTGGTTCTGGGGAATGATGATCTGGCACGAATTGGCGTCGTTGGTGTTCTTGATCGGGTGGCTCATGATACAGATGACCCGGATGACTTTGCCGACCTTTTTGACTCTGTCCGGGACGTAGCTGGGGTCGCAGATGAGCTGCTTGCAGCGGGCAATCTGCAAGGGTGAGAACAAGGGGCTTCCTAACTCACTCAGTCATCAGGATTCAATGCTAGTCAGTGTAAGAATACGGAGAGCAGCAGAGCAAACAACTGGCTCAGGAAGCCATCCCCATTCTCTTTGGAAGCACATGAATGCAGGCCTGGGCCAACTTGGGCCCTCCAGGCATTTTGGACTTCAACTTCCATCATTCCTAACAGCTGGTAGGCTGTTAGGAATTGTGGGAGTTGAAGTCCAAAATACCTGTAGGGCCCAAATTGGCCCAGGCCTGCATTCATGGAAGGCAGTTTTGAACAGAAGTTAAAAGCACCATTACTTTACCTCTCCTTCTGACTTCACGCCAGCCACTTTGCCGTTTTCTATGACAATTTCTTCAATGGGCTTGTTCAGCATGTAGGTCCCGCCATAGATGGCACTTAGCCTGTGAATGAAGCACAAATTTTGCATGATATGCTGCTGCATTGGAGGCCAGGTTTGAATTCAGGAGCTACACAACACCTTGTTTTCCTATGGGAAATCGTCATCGGCTTTATTTCCAACTGGATTATACATTCTCTACATTCAAGACTGTAGTTAGAATGGAAAACTTCTCATTTTCCTCCCTTGTAAACTTACAGTTCATCCGGTTGTGTGCTTATCATGTTGACAACTGCCTGTATTTGCTAATGTTGATCCATTTATACATAAAGAAGGCTAGTAGCTTCTCAGAGGGAAAATCTACACATGCTCCAGGAAATTTTACCAACATTCGATCCTCCCTCCTCTCGATCCTCTTTCTTCTCAATGATGTACATTGTTGGGTTGCTGTGAGTTTTCCAGGCTGTATGCCTATGTTCCAGAAACATTCTCTCCTGATGTTTCACTCACATCTATGGCAGGCATCCTCAGAAGTTGCGGGGTCTCAACCTCTGAGGATTCCTGCTATAAATGTGGGCAAAACATCAGGAGAGAATGCTTTTGGAACATGACCATACAGCCTGGAAAAAAACACAACAACCCAGTGATTTCGGCCATGAAAGCCTTTGACAACACGATGTACTATTATTATTATTACTAATAATATTACCATATAATGATATAGTACAATATAGTAATTTAATGCTTATATTGTGCTATACTAATAATATATTGTATGTACATTTGATTTGTAAGCTGCTCTGAGTCCCCTTCGGGGTGAGAAGAGCGGGATATAAATGTAGTAAATAACTAAATAAACAAATACATACATTGCTGTTTCATAGAGACAAGAAAAGACTAGCAAAAATTAAAGTAGAGCAAAAAGGGGAAGACCCTGAAGTTTACAAAACTGAGTATGAATAGTGACCCAGCAAAGCTGCAAAAGCATCATGTTCTAGTGGTTTGAATGCTGGACTAGGACTCCCAACAAATCATGGTTTGTACCACTGAAACCCACTGGACTGCCCTGGGTACGAAACACTTTTACTGTCTCAGAGGAAGGCGATGCCATTCCCCTCGACTCCTGAACAAATATTGCCAAGAAAACCTCATAGCAGGTTCATTCTAGGGCTGCCATAAGTTGGAAGGAACACATTAAAAGCATCTCTGAATCCTAACCCCATTGTAGAAGCGTAAGCAAGAAAAGGGATCTCACCTTGCAAATCCCTGGGGCAGCTCCCCCAGGCCATAAAGCGGATACAGGTAGGGGCTTTTGCCGTATCTAGCTAGAGACTCGCTGTACAATTTAATCCTGTTGATTGATTCATGGCAGGGTTGGTCTAGGTAGCTGAGACAGACAGAGAGAGAGCTTAGATCAAACAAAATCTGTAAGGAGTGCCAATTCTTCAGGCACCTTGCTTTGCATATTTCCAGGGCTCCTCCCACACTTTAAGAGGGATCCCTTTAAATAAAATATTTGCTCATTAACCCAGCTTTCCAGTTCAATTGCAGACAACATAATTGGTGTGATATTCTGCACTTAGTAGCGGAATTCCCTCATCATTGCCAAGAGTTTTCAAGATTCCCACTGCAATAATATTAGGATTGCTGTTCAGGGTCCAAACTCTCAATTTCACAGTTGAAATCACCACAAGCAGAGTCACTCCTTGTAAGCAATTAGGCACTATGTAAGTACAGTAGAGTCTCACTTATCCAACATAAACGGGCTGGCAGAATGTTGGATAAGTGAATATGTTGGATAATAAGTGGAGATTAAGAAGAAGCCTATTAAACATCAAAATAGGTTATGATTTTACAAATTAAGCACCAAAACATCATGTTATATAACAAATTTGACAGAAAAAGTAGTTCATTACACATTAATGCTATGTAGTAATTTCTGTATTTACGAATTTAGCACCAAAATATCATGATATTATTGAAAACATTGACTACAAAAATGCGTTGGATAATCCAGAACGTTGGATAAGTGAGTGTTGGATAAGTGAGACTCTACTGTATATAAGTTATATGGGTTACCTTTACTTCTGTTAATACTGCTGGTAAAATACTTGTTACTCTATGTTTTGTTTTAGATATAAGTTCATTGTTGCTGAGTATACCAACTCCTGAAGAAGGGGATTTTTTTCCCCGAAACAGGGTACAAAAATACCCGGGAACCCCTGTAGACTTGGGACTTTATTTGTGAAGATTTTCTTAAGAGCGGTGCTTCATTATTTCCTTCATTCCAGTATACAGCAACATGACCAACCGTCTGTTTACTTTGTTTGGAAGATATTTTCATTGACTATGTATCCCTGAAGCCTATATACATTGGAACCAATATCAGACTTGGATAACTTTTGTGTTAGAGCTGTTGCTCCTTTTCATTTTGTCTGGTACGGCCAAATTGAGCTTTGTACGGGGAACTTTAATAATACTATATGCTATTTGGACATATTTTCTTTGTACATAGACCATCTTGTGTTTGTGTAGATACTTTACAAGTATTCTGGGATTTTGTATAGCAGGGTCCAAACTCCCCATAAAGCCTGCAAACGTATGCTGGTTGTCTGTAGCTCTGACCTTAGACTGATGTCAATTGCCAGAGCTCTGCTATTGCCCAGCATGGGCAAAGTTGGGACCTCCCTCCAGTTGTTTTGGACTTTAACTCCCACAATTCCTAACAGCCGATAGGCTGTTAGGAATTGTGGGAGTTAAAGTCCAAAACAACTGGAGGGAGGTCCCAACTTTGCCCATGCCTGTGTTAGATAGAGGCCTCTTACAATCCTGCCTTAGCAGTTCCCTGAGCTGTGAAGCTCTGGGGCGGGAGCCTTGATTTCACCATTTCCCAGCAGTGTTAACACAAAAGTGGGAGGCTCTCCTGAATGCAGGGAAAGGCATCTGCTTACTCATCGGTCCTGTAGAGTGCAAGGGCATGGCCGGTGAAATCTATGACGTCTTGGCCCAAGTCAAACTTCTTGTACACGTCGCGCATGGTGTTCTTCTTGGGGTCGACGCCTTCGAAAGTGCGGGAATCGTTCTCGTCGAAGTTGGCGACGTACACGAGGAACTTCCTGAAGCGCCTTTTCTCAAACAAGCCCATCAGACCTACAAAGCCAAGGAAATGCAGGATCAGAGCAGGTACGTTTGAGAATTACGTGCCCTGTTTTCCATCCTCAGATCCAGAAGGTGTTTCACCACCAATCCAAACACATGAAAAGGTCAAAAAGCTAGTAGCAGATTTGGGACAAACTTTGGTCCTTGAGGGGTTTTGGACTTCAACTCCCACCATTCCTAACAGCCGGTAGGAACTGTGGGAAGGCCAAAGTTTGCCCAGGCCTACTCTACAGTATTGCTGTGAGTCAAATAAAGAGGTAATCAAAAAAAAAAAAGGGGGAAAGTTAAGTTTTTTTAATGCCTGTAGCCAAGGCTGCTGAGTTGAAGCCGGAAACAATTTTGGGTGGAGTTGGTAGAAATGTAGTCACCCAGGCTCCAAAATGAGAAAGAGTAATACAAAATGCCTAGATTGTAGCACATTTACTTTAGTAAAAATTTAGGAAGGTTTCCTTGTTCAGGAATTTCAATCAAATACATATATCTCATGTTCTATCAGTTTATTTATGTGCTGATAAATTGACCTGTGCTCCCATTTTACTACAGTAAAAATATTATGGCAAATACACATTTGCTGTTTATGAAGAAGCTGGACTCAGAACTGGGACTGTAGAAAAACGGAGGAGTGAGAGTCAACTGTTTGACAAAGCCCTGACTGTAACCTGGAGAATCTGACACACTGAAAAAAAAATCACAGATGATGACAGCTAGCCCTTTGGGAGAAACAAGAAAGCTAGGGCAGCCTTCAGCCCTAAAAGGTTCTTACATTCTGGCAAAAAATATTTTGTTTGCCTGCAACAGTCCTAATGTGTATATGTTCTAAAGGTATTGCAAATGACTCAATAAGGAGGTAGAATTCAAAGACATTGTTATGTCAAGTTTGGATCAGCATGCAAAGGGATCTTGTGTAATACTCAGAGAGGAAGCTGGTAGCATAGACTTTTGCAGACTGGAATCACTGGATACACATAACGAAGGGCCTAACAAACAGTGTTTTACAGCTATGAAAAAACATGTGTGAAGAGCAACAGCCAAACCACATCAAATTCCAAATGTGACAAATGCTACTCGAGTGTTTATGCCCATAGATTTTACATTTCTCTTGCTATACACACATTCGGTCTGCTCATTCATTACTATAGAAGTCTATTCCCAGACACTTCACTCCAGACATCTGATGAAGTAGATTTCAAGTCTGCAAAAGATTATTCTACCAACTTCTTTTTCTCAGTCTCCAAAGTACTACAACAGGCATGGGAAAACTTTGGTTCTCCCTCCAGGTGTTTTGGACTTCAACTCGCACAATTCCTAACAGCTACCAACTTGTTAGGAACTGTAAGAGTTAAAGCCCAAAACACCTGGAGAGAAGGCCAGAGTTTGCCCATACCTGGATTAAGGCATGTCTCACAAATCTGATCATAAACCCTAGTACTACTTTTCTTAACTTTCAGATGTCTATATTTTGTAAATATACATACACATACATATATATACCGTGTTTCCCCGAAAATAAGACAGTGTCTTATATTAATTTTTGCTCCCAAAGATGTGCTAGGTCTTATTTTCAGGGATGTCTTCTTTTTCCATGAAGAAGAATTCACAATTGTTGAACAAAAAATGAACATTTATTATATACTGTACAGTAGTTGTCATCACAAACCAGCATAACCAGACAAACTGAATCCTATCAAGAATTTCTTGTTACTATCAATATTTCCATGTACAACACTCTATGGTACGTACATTTACCGATCCTGCATGCTCTAGTGTTCTGTTTGTTGGGCATGCTTTCAAACAAAAACTTTGCTAGGTCTTACTTTTGGAGGAGGCCTTATATTTAGCAATTGAGCAAAATCTCTACTAGGTCTTATTTTCTGGGGATGTCTTATTTTAGGGGAAACAGGGTATAATTGTATCCTGTCCTTTCTCCGAGCATGGACACAAGGTGGCTAACAACAAAACGAATCTACATGTACTGAAAGCAGCCATCCAAGTCCTCAGGCATCCTTCTTAATCCGGCCACTCGAGATGCTTCTAAGCCATAGAAGTCACGAGACTGAACCTGGGGGCCTCTCAATCAATGCAAAGGCAGCCAATCGCCGTAGCAGTGAGCTTATGTCACAGGTCTCCAAGGGGCTGAACGTGCACAAAGGCATGCAGTCAGGAATGACACAACATCATTCCACTGTGGTCTGTGCTATGACACCAACTCCCCAGTCCCAAACTTATGGCATCAGCACTATACAAGGGAGCAATTTCCACAGTAGATACAGCTATGTGTAAATTGACAAACTACAAATGACTTTTGGCTAGCTATGAAATGGTTCTGATTTGAACTAGATGGGGACAGACAGAAATGAGGGACAAAGGGCCTGGGATGAGGCATTGTGGGGAGACCTCACCCTGTAGAGTGGTTACTAACATTCTCCAAAGCCACTACATGGGAGGCTTCATTCAGCTAAATTGCACTGATGTAAAATTTCCTATGTTCATGTCTGAATGCATGCAAGTTGAATAAAGTTGGGCGAACACATCCAAACACTGTGGACTCAGTGTATGGATGCTGGTGCTCTTCTGGATGCATTACGGCACCTCTGAGCACCCTAACTAGTGCAAGAATGCTCTACTACTACGACGTTGCACGCGCTGAACACAGATGAACTCACAACAGGCATTAAAAAGAGCTAGAGGCACTTACTGGATGCCAGGGCTTCTGCTTCAGTTGAAGGGACTTTGTAAATCTTCCCTCCTTTGTAGACAAAGCTTCCTTCAATCACTTTGAAGTCCAAGTAGCGAGTAACTTCTGTGTACATCAACATCTTGACCAACTGGCCTGGAATCAAAACAAGTTTTAAAGTGAATCAGATAAAGGCAACATGCTCGAGGAGATGAGCAGTTTTATTACAATAATTATATTTCTCCTCTAAAAGATCAAGGTGGGCACAACACATGAAAAACACGTCATAACATACATTCAATAAAATGCATAGAACACGAATGATGGGGCAGGGCAGTGGATTGGAGGTCCTCTCTGCATTCTTCCCATAAGGCTCTGAAAAGCCAAGCAAGCATTGTCTCACACAAAGAACCATTTCCATGGGATGTCTTCTCAAGATAATTTATGCCCCACAAGTCCACCACTTCATTTTCCTAACAGACATGGAGAAAGTGCATCCTTCTTGGGAAAAAAACCCTCATGTTCCCAGCCTGAACATCAGGTTTGTGGGAACATAATGGACATAGCAGCCGAGAGATCAGCAATTTCAGATGCCAATGACTGGAATTTCTGCTCTCCTGTATGCACTCAAATAGTGCACCCTGCCACTTGCACTGTTAATCTGAGTGCCTGCCTATTATCTTTTTCCCAGAAATCCCAGGATCCCATTAACCCTGGGATAGTTCCTCTGGGCATCAATTTCTGGGGCACAAAATGTTTCCATGAGTTGTCGAAGGCTTTCATGGCCAGAATCACTGGGTTGCTGTGAGTTTTCCAGGCTATATGTCATGTTTCAGAAGCATTCTCTCTTGACGTTTCTCCCACATCTATGCCAGGCATTCTCAGAGGTTGTGAGGTCTGTTGGAAACTAGGCAAGTAGGGTTTATATATCTGTGGAAAGTCTAGGGTGGGAGAAAGAACTCTTTTCTGTTTGAGGCAAGTGTGAATGGCGCAGGTGACCACCTTGATTAGCATTGAAAAGCCTTGCAGCTTCAAAGTCTGGCTGCTCCCTGCCTGGGGGAATCCTTTGTTGGAAGGTGTTAGCTGGCTCTGGTTGTTTCTTGTCTGGAATTCCTGTTTCCTGGATGTTGTTCTTTATTTATTGTCCTGATTTTAGAGGGTTTTTTTTAATACTGATAGCCAGATTTTGGTTGTTTTCATGATTTCCTCCTTTCTGTTGAAATGGTCCAAATGCTTGTGGATTTCAATGGCTTCTCTTTGTAATATTGACATGGTGTTTGTTAGAGTGGTCCAGCATTTCTGTGTTCTCAAATCCCACAGGCAGGGAGCAGCCAGACTTTGAAGCTGCAAGGCTTTTCAATGCTAATCAAGGTGGCCAACTGCACCATTCCCACTTGCCTCTAACAGACAAGAGTTCTTTCTCCCACCCTGGACCTTCCAAAGACATATATTTTCCTAATTTGCAATAGACCTCACGACTTCTGAGGATGCCTGTCACAGATGTGGGTGAAATGTCAGGAGAGAATGCTTCTGGAACATGGCTAGACAGCCTGGAAAACTCAGAGCAACCCAGTGTTTCGATGGGATTTATTTCAAGGGGGCAATGCCTTGTCATGCAATTTATGGGTCTATGGTTTTCTTCAAAAGAGGCTCAGTACTTCTTGTTTGTGTGTGTGGGATGTTCTTGGTCAGATACTTAATGAGTCACCAAAGAACTTTGATCCTGACCAAAAAAAACCCACTGGGTTCCAGAGCTTGACAGCAGAGCTGAAGCTTATCTTTGCTCAGCACTGGCCCTTGACCTTTAGTTGCTCTCAGGGTTAATGATGCCTTCAATGTATTTGTGTTGCTGGACTGGACCCCACCATCACCCACCACCCAGGTTACCACTGGCAAAGGGAAATCAAGAGTAGCAATGAAGTTTAGATTATTCTATTGGCAGTGTTTATTTCTGTGAGTGAGAGCATGCTGGCTCTGTAACGCTGTACTGGGAAACTGTCGGAGGCTAGGAGCCACATCATCCCTCCAAAGTATGACTCTTCTCTTACAATAATGGACATGGTTGTTGTATGTCTTTCGGGCTGTGTGGTCATGTTCCAGAAGTATTCTCTCCTGACGTTTCGCCCACATCTATGGCAGGCATCCTCAAAGGTTGTGAGGTATACCTCACAACCTCTGAGGATGCCTGCCATAGATGTGGGCGAAACGTCAGGAGAGAATACTTCTGGAACATGGCCACACAGCCTGAAAGACATACAACAACTCTGTGATCCTGGCCATGAAAGCCTTCGACAACACAATAATGGACATAGTGTCCAGGTAAGCAGCAATGCCAGGCTGCAAGGAGGGAACTGTAGTTTTTTACTTTGTCAGAAGCAGCAGCCATCAACCCACCATTAGCCATAAGGAATTTGGGGATCAGGTCCACATTCCAGTCTCTTCCTCGGCCCATCGACTCAGGTGGAGACCCTGGCAGGCAAAACCTTTTGTACAGCTTGAAGAGAAAGACGTGTTGAAATTAAGATTGTGTGTTAGGCATCCTCAAAGCAAGTTCTAGGTCTGCCAATAGCAAAGGCCTGGGTTATCTGAACTATTTCAGCATAAATCTTTCATCATAATCCTGGATTTTTTTTTAAAAGGAAATCAGTGAATTGTACTTCTTGCGGAATGTGAATGGTTTTGAACAAAAGCTTCAAGTTAACACAACTATGTATGCTGTGCCTTCCCGAAGTTGACATACCAGCCTCCTATCTCTAGAAGATGATAATATAACGTAACTATGAGATAAAACGTTAGCAAATCCACAAATCTTAAGTTGTAAAATAGCGGAAAACCTGTCAGATCTGTACACATTTCACACCTACTAACAATAGCCTCAGCATATGGATATGACTTTTAAAAAGGCACCAAACAAGCAGCTGATATCATAATCCTCTGGCTTTCTCCCTCCCACTCATTCACACCACAGAAAACCTGTCAGATGATTGAGCTATAATCACCAGAAACCATTTCAGCCTCCCAATTAAGACAGACTTGCAGGAAGAAAATCTTCCTATTTAGGATACGAAAAGAAATGGGGAGGCGGCTTTTTAGCATTTATTTTATTTATTTATCATGTCAGAAGCGAATAGAGAATACATCTATAATGTATAGAAAAACCACAAACAAAGTTAAAAACTTGACATTATACCTAATTTCCTTTAGCAGACCTATTGCAGAATCACATACAGACTGATCATAAATCCATTACAAGGGCTTGAGTAATGTGGCTTTAGCAGCAGCTAATGGGGGCTCTGCGTTCCAAGAGCTTTACACAAATCCCATGGGAAAGCAAACTGGGTAACGAAGCTAAATACTACTTCATGATCCTGAAGCATCTTGTGTGCCACCTCAATTCCTGTCCTAAGCATTCAAAACTAAACAGACAATGAGAAATAATAGGTTTGCTTTGAAACCAAGTCCTAGAGCCACCGGAACAAAGCCTAGAGCCTTTGGAATGGGAGGGCAAGACCTAAGGATCACATCTATGCATCCAATCTCTCATTAAATGATAAACCCACTATTATTTCCAGGACTGCTAAAATAAAACCAGAAAAGATGACTCCATTCTACCCTCAAGAATCCCTGTAAGGAATTAGAAACTGCATGTCAGCTTTGTCAAAATATATGTTATAAAAAGGTCTTGATTTTTATCAAACGGGAAGATACCATTATTATTTCTATTACTATTTTTGTCTTGTTCTGTTGTGAACTACCATTATTTATTTATTTACCATTATTATTTATTTAATTGTTGCCTTTCCATTAGCGGCTGATGCCCACAATATATTTTAGGGCCTTTCCACACCACACAAAGGTAGGCCTCTGATTTCACTTTAACTGCCATACCAACATCCTATTTAATCCTTGGTGAGGTGCTGAAGTTCTCTGGTTTGAAATTCTAAATATCCCTTCTTAAACTGCAAATGGGAGATTCCAAAAGCTGAATCACAGTGTTATCACTGTGTAGTATGAAAGGGTCCAATATTAATCAGGTTCTATTCCAAAATTAATATTGACCATGTGAAGTTTAGTTCATTGATGTTAGGTTTAATTTACTGATGTTAGGCTTTAATTTGATGTTAGGTTTTAATGTTATTTTCATATGAGGGGTTTTTCTGGGATTTCATGTCAGTATTTGTTTGTTTTACGGAGGCACTGAATGTTTGTCATTGTATGTTGGAATCTGCCCTGAGTCCCCTTGGGGAGATAGGGCGGAATACAAATAAAGTTTTATTATTATTTTATTATTACCTTCTATATCTGGTCTCACTCACCCAACCATCTCATCTATATTACTTATTATTTATTTTATTTATTGAATGTATATCCCATCGTTCTCCCCAAGCTGGGATTTAAGGAAGCTTCATTAAGCAAACCTTTGGCACTTCTAAAACACCAGTTGGGAGGAAAATGTGTTGTAGAATCATCAAGTTGGAAGAGACCATACAAGCCATTCAACCACCTGTCATGCAGGAAAAGCACAATCAAAACACCCTTGACAGATGGCCATCCAGCTTCTGTTTAAAGCCTCCTCATCATATCTTACCATAACTATGCCTAATATACCAGCAAGAATGTATAATATCTCGTTTACTCATACATCTTCACTTCTCTCTGTTGTGACTGCGCCTTCAGGGATTATGGTTGATGGTGATGGAATTCGAAGAGGAAGAAAAAACCCTCGTGATAAGGGTTCACTGGAGGAGTTGCGCAGGAAGCGACTTAGAGAGCTATATGGGGGATCTTCTGAGGAAGATTCAGATGGGGAGATGGATGCTGAGGAACAGGTGGTGGCTGGGGAAGCGGGCACTGAATGGGCACAGCCACCGGAGATGTCTGGGGATTTGGGGCTTATGGATACTTCTGAACCTGGGGTTTCTGCAGGAGCTGATCCCAATTGGGATGCTTGGAGAAGGGAGGATGGTTCTTTAAGTGTTCATGGGGCTAAGTGTGGGCAGGATGATTGGGACTCCGACGAATTGCTAGGTACTCCAGATCCACGAGCTCTAGCTGTGTGGAGTTCAGACTCTGAGTAGATTTGGGACACCTGGTGTTTGGGTGTGAGTGTTTGGTCACCCAGGAGGAAGGGGAATAAAATGGGAATGTTTGGCCACTGCACTTTGCGTGTGGCAAGGTGTTGCTGAGGCGCCATTGGGATCTCTGTGTTTCCATGAAGACTGGACTTGGACTATGATTTGAATCTGCTGATATCACCTAGCTTGGCTCTCGCTGTGTCTTATCGTGGACCTGTTTTGGATGACTGCACCCTCTTCGGACTTTGGATTGAATTTGACCTGGCTTCTGTCTACTCCCTCTGACTGACGGCTACTCCCGGCTTCTGACTATTGGTTTGTCTTTCGGAATTTCTGCTGCCTCCTGACCTGACCTTGGATTCTTCTGACGGCTATTCATCATCCCTTTGAGGCTTTCGGCTTATCTGCACCGTGGAAGCAGCTTTATTGCTTTTCTAGTTTGTTTATTTTCCAGCAATTAACTATTTGTTTTCCAAAGCTGAATTGAAGCGTTATTTAGTTTTTTATTGAATGCCAGCATGGGAAATTAGCGTGACTCGTTTTTGAGTTATTATTATCCAATCTACTCTCGAAACACTGAAAAGTGAAGTGTTTCAAGGATATTTCCTGTGTTTATGTTATTTTCTGGCTTATCTTCGGAATAAACTCTGTTTTGTATGTTAACTGGCGTCTGACTCTTGACACTCTCTCTCCACTTTTTCTGTATGGAAATACAGACTCCTAAGCCTAAGGTCTGGATGTATCCAATTACACTCTGTACAGTGATATCACCAATGATGCTGCTGGAATATTTAAGATGGACTCTGCTACTCACAATACAGTGTAGGGTAGTGGATTGAGCACTGGTCTAAGATTCTGGCTTCAAACCTCCACTTAATCATAGAAACCCACTGTGTGCTCTTGGGCAAGGCACATTCCCTCAGCTTCAGGCAATAGTGGCAAATCCCCTTGGGACAAATCTTGCCTAGAAAACCTCATGGTTAGTTCACTCTAGGGTCACCATAAGTCAGATTTGAAAGCATACACAGAACTACTACCAGTTCTCACTAATCTGAAGCGTTTGGCAAATTTGCACCTACACCTGCTGCTAATTTATTTTCCCTTGTTCACCTGCTTCCCTCCTGTGGGTTCCCTGGGCACAAGAAGCTGCTACTCCTGTATATTCAACAATGACTAGGTGCAAAGGATTTCTAGCATGATTCCTTCAGTCCTAGCTGGAGATCATTGGTATTATTCTTCAGCAAGCTCCTCCCAAAGGATGAACCAGGCTGAATGCAATTCAGTTCCCAAATTCTGACAAAATTAGGTCTGTCCAGTGCAATATGGAGAACTACATACACTGAGAGGGGGCAATGAAAACTTAGAAAAGTTATTTTTGGTCCTCATTTCCCACAGCTGCCATAGCTGGCAGCTCTGGTCTATTTCCAAAGAGTTAGAAGGGACCACAAGACCATCCAGTTTAAAACCCTGCCATGCACTTTTCAAAAAAAGATCATCTCATAGAAGCCACCTAAATTAAGGCCCAGTGGGAGGTACTCACGTCTTCCAGGGGTGTAATGGATGCGCTTTCACCTCCATAGTAAGCATTGCGATCCATGTGAAGGACTTTCTTTCCATTCACGGACATAATTCCAGAGAGAATGCATTCCTGGACAAAAGAAAAGAAAATAGACACAAAATTAAACCAAGAAGCTCCTAAGTTCTCATTCTTTTATTCAAGATGCACAAGAGCATCCAAAGAGTTAGAAAGACACCCTGACTTTATGGAAACCAAGCAGGTGGCAGTTAGATAAGGCAGTTTGTATGACATACCCAAGTATTTCCGACTGCTCACTGCAAGATAAAACGTGCGCTTGAGAATATGACCATAGCAAGCAATGAAGAAAATGCTAGGTGTTATTTATGAACTACTTGCAGCAAACCAGAATCAAATTGCTATCTCACAACAAGTTCTTCCAATAAAAATGGCACAGAGAGCCAAATGGAACACCAATAGTCTTGGCTTCCAAATTTGCAAACAAAACAGCAGATATATTAAACCAATGTACTGGGGTCAAACTATTGCAGGAGATAGATATGTGTTCAGTTTGTCACGTCATTTTCAGAGAAAGTGTCAAAACAGAAAGCTTTAAACCTTGTAACACACACACACACACAGAGTGAAAGATAGTGCAACTGAAGTAGTCATCTACTCCAAAGGTTAGTTCTCTACTCCAAAAGTGAGAATTATGTAACTCCCTCTTTCTCCCCCGCTTCTAGAACATGGCGTTTCAGCCTGGACTTACTGTCCCTTCCTTACCAAGATGTTGCTGAACTGCATCTCCTAGTATCCCCAGCCATTACAGCAATTCAACAACATGTGGATGGCTGCACAACTGTCAACTGTGAGTCAGACGACCAAGAATGGCAGTACTGTCTTTCTGCAGGCGGACACCAAGTAGCGGGACATTATATTTAAAACAACATGCATTTCCATTCAAGAAAGTGTCTCCTAGCAAGACACGTCTAGATATTCCACATCTTGAACTAACAGCCGCCTGCTCAAGCCAAGGGAGGAGAGCAGGGGTGTGGCTTTGTGGGCAAGAAGGGAAAGCAAACTGGCCACATGCACCACTTCTTCCGCTTCCTTTAGCAGCCCAAAGCTGCAAGTTCAGCTCTGGCTTTCCTCTGTCTTCATACAGAAGAATCCGAAGCAGGAAGTTGGTGATCAGGAAGGGGAGGGGAGGAGAGAAAGAAAAAAAGAGCATAAAATCAAAGCAGCCTGCAATTGGCTGGCTCAGAAACACAGTTTCCCTCTCTCTTAGTTATTCTGGGAAAAGTGGCCACACAGTTCAGAGGAAGAGGTGGTTACCAGGATCCAGAGGCAATTCTGTGGGTTGATACCTTCAATAATGGCAGCCAAGGCCATTAGTCCACCCTCTTTCTCCCCTGCTTCTGGAACATGGCGTTTCAGCCTGGACTCACTGTCCCTTCCTTACCAAGACATGAAGTAAGGAAGGGACAGTTATGGTGTATGCACACATGTGTACATTTCGATTGCAAGGAGATTTGTGAGCCACTTGGCCAAAATTACGTAGAATTTCTACTATTTTGATGCAAAAGAATACTGGAGTAACATTATAGCTGGCATAATTCATCTTGACCTTTGCATCTAGTCCAGATTTTAAGCTTCAATGAGGGAAAGAGGGTGGGGTATGAAACAAAGTAAACAAAGAAATAAATTTTACTGTCAACTGAATAATTCAATCTTATGAGTATTCTAGTCTCTTTGTCCCATCCGCCTCTTACCTTAAGCAACCAATTTTATGACAGCACAGCAGAGGTTAAATAAAACATGACAGACTTGCTCAGTGTTGTTAGTTAACAGAGGGCAAGTAGGTTCCTGCCTAGGTGTTCACAATTGCTACAACATCCAGTCACAGAAACTTGAAAGTCTAGATTTAATCAAGAATCAGCTATCAGACTGCTGCTGCTTTGTGCCTCAGCTGATTCCCATTATGCCCATTTCTTATGATTATCTGAGGAAGGTTACAATCTGAAGGGACATGGTCAGAGATAAAACACCATTTTATGCTAAGGGCTGACTATATTGGATACTGGTGTGTCTGTGTGTCACCTTCTGCCAGATTATGCAATGAATGCCTAGAAGGAAGGACTGTACCATCAGTTGAGACATTTTTGTCAAGAACATCTTAACACATTCTTCATTTACAAGTGGGCTTGGAATTAAACCAAAAAGTTTTTAGCTATCGCTTGTATAAGCAAGGCTTGTTTCCACAGATGCCAAACATACTTCCAGTTTTTTACTATTTGCATTAGCCCACTTGTTCACATCTATTAAGGCATCTCAGAGCCTTCAACATCAATGAGCAAACACACAACAGTCTGGTCACTAGAGCAGGTTAAATAACAACAAAAGTCATTACTGCAAGATCAACAGAACAAGACATACAGCTATCAAGATGTATACAAACATTTTGCTGTCAATCTCTGCCTGAAAATAAACAATTTCTAAGAATAAGGAGCTTGTAGATTGAGAAGAAAGCATGTACTACAACCCTGAGTAAGGCCATTAAAATGAAGAAAGCTGCTGCTGATCACTAGTTAGTAAATTTGGAGGCAGAACAAAAGAGATGTAAAGTTTCTAGAAAATTCAGTCACGGGATTTTTTTTTAAATAAGGCAACATTGAAATATAAGCAATGCCTATTTTCATATCAAAGCTAAACTGATTTTATCAATATAATCAGAGTTGGGAGGGGCCAGACTCTTTCTGAAGATATCTAGAGAAGGAAACTCTACCACCTCTTAAGGAAACTGATTCCAATACTGAACATTTCTTACTGGCAAGATGTTCCTTCTACAGTTCAATCAAAATTTATCATCCTGTAGCTTGAAATTACTAGACCTGGTTCTATTCTATGAAGAAACAACAAAACTGAACATACCCAGGAACTTCAACCTTTCCTTGTATGTTTTGCTCTAATCATCCTTGCCATCCTTCTCTGAATTCACTCCAATCTGTCTATAACTTTCTTAAAATGACTTCCGGGGCGCAATACATACTCCATATGAGGCCAGATGAGCACATTATGCAGTGGGGCTATTACTTCCCTTGACTTGGAAGTTATGATCCCATTAATGCAGACTAAAATAGCATTCACCTTCTTTGTTGCAGCATCACACTGCTGTTGGGCATTTCCTAAAAAGATTATGGTGAAATTCACTAGGTCAGTGATGAATGCATAACCAACATAGTTTCGTAGCTTTGTGCAGTCTCTACTTTGACAACCTCACAGAATCATAGAGCTGAAAGAAGTGATTTGGGGCCTACAATTAACAAACCAATGGCTGAAAAGGGAAATCCTTTAGGCACCTAGGACTGCCTTTCCTTTGTAAGGAAGCAACCAGAACTGCAGGTTTTCATGCCCCAGAGTAGTCCTCACTTTGAATCGTCACACTTTTGGCAGCACCACATTGCTTTGTCATGTTCACCTTATGATCAACAATAACCCTAAGGTCCTTTTCACATGCAGTGCTTCCCAGCCATCTATCCTCCACCCTGTACCAGTGCATCTGGTTTTTCTGGACTACATGTAGAACTCTGCATTTATATACTGACCTTCATTTTATCACTCTCTACCCAATTTTCTAGTTTATTCAGGTGTCTTTAATGCTGTCCCAATGTATTAACTACCCCTCCAAATATGTATCATCTGCAAACTTAATACGGATTTCTTCTAATTCTGCTAAATGCACTCATTTACAATCATCACAGTAAAACTATTCCAGAATACCCAGTTAATGTACTACTGTTGCAATAGGTTGATACTGGGTCGTCACAATTGTCTTGGTTATTAAATTTTATAACCCACTTACTTAATGCAAAATGTGAAACAGAGCTAATAACAAAAACAATCAAAATACAAGAGACAATAATAAAAACAAATATCTAACACCTAAGTAATAATAGTAGCATTAATAATGATGATTTTATATCTTAACCGCTTCTCCTTGTGGCAGATCACAGCACAGTCAAAACACACAAACATTGCAAAAGTTCTATAAAAGCACATATTAAAATGTAGTTCTATAAAAGATGCACATTAAAACGTATTTCTATATAAAGCCCACTCCTGCAAAAAGCCTACTTAGAGACCTGCCCGAATAAGATCTTCTTTGTTGTCTGAAAGAAAGACAATAGAATCAGAACCAGACACCACTTCTTTAGCAGAGACCTCTCTGATGTCACCAGCCAACATACTTTCAAGAATCATGAAGCTGATAAAAGGAGCTGTCCTAAACATTACAGTACCTGGGCAGGCTTATGGGAACATATTATTTCACCGTTTATTGCCAGGTTATGTAGTGTTTTCTATGACATGACCAGCAGTCAAATTCAACCCAGATACAGACTTCAACCAGAAAAGTTTATTTTTAACGAGGGAGCCAAATAGTCCCGAGTCCATAGTCCAGCCATTGCAGTCTGCATTGCTTGAAATTTCTAATCAATTTTTCATGGGAGCCAAGTGCAAAACAGAAAGAAATTAAGGAATTAACCACGGTCAAATCAAATATATGAAAATATTAAGTGCAGCTGGCACAGCAGCTTTTGGCTGCAAGTCACTTCTGGTGTGAGAGAATTGTCTGTCTGCAAGGACGTTGCTCAGGGGACGCCTGGATGTTTTTACCATCCTTATGCGAGGCTTTTCTCATGTCCCCGCTTGAGTTGGAGCTGATAGAGGGAGCTCATCCACGTTCTCCCCGAGTTGGATTCAAACTGGCAACCTTCTGGTCAGCAACCCAACCTTCAAGTCAGCAGTCCTGCCAGCACAAGGGTTTAACCCACTGCACCACTGGGTGCTCCTGACATGAAAAAAGCAGCCTTTGGCTCATGCAAACACATTGTTGGCTAAAACCCCACCAATCCCTGTAATATAAAACACAAATAGCAGGAAACAGTAGTAGCCTAACTGTTTTGGCACAAAAACCAGGACAGCAGTATACCACGTGCAATTTAAATTCATTTTGTTTGAAATAGTGGCCAAACAGGTTATATTTAACTATCCTCCAGGGAGAAATGAGTTCAGTAATCTGTTATACAACTTAAAGACATCTGTGCAACAAACAACTCTCAACATAAAAACCTTCTACAAATACTACCGATTACATTTTAAAGTTATTACCAAGCTTTCTTCTCCCGTCGTAGCTGACACGGTAGGCTTTATTGAGATTTAGGCCTTTAGTAAAACACATTACTAATATGCCACAAATTCCCCAAACCTGAAAACAAGTCATAATAGGAAATGGCCAGAGAAAGCCATGCATGAAGACAGCGATGGGCGAAGCTGCATCATGCTGTACTTCCAAGTAAACTAAGAAAGCCAGTAGGGCATAGTAGCTTGAGCGTTGGACATGACTCTGAAGGGCTTGGTTTGGTTCGCCACTCAACCATAGAAATCCACTGGATAAATCACACACTGTCCTCAGAAAACCTTGTGATAAGAGTTGTCACAAAGTCAGAAACAACTTGAAGGCACACCACGATGAGAAAACAAGCCCAAGCCAGCATAGACAATGCCTTTAAAGAAAGGTAGGTACAGTCACATTAGCAGCTACATAATAACTTATGGAACAACTTGATTGTGCTATGGAATTACCTGCATTACATGGCAATGTGGAACTTATATTGCCAGGTTGAAGTGTTTATGTTTGGCACTAGATTGCCCATTCAATAACTAACTACTGTCAAACTGATAGCCTACAAAGCCCTACATTCATTCGGGCCCAGCCCACTTGAAGGACTATATCTCCTTCTACCAAGGCACTGGAGCCCTGAGATCCTCAGGAGAGGTCCTTCTCTTGGTCCCACCACCATTGCAGGCACGTTTGGTGGGAACGAGAGAGGGGGCCTTTTTGGTGGTGGACCTGCGGTTCTGGAACTCCCTCTTTAATGAGGTACGATCAGCCCCTTCCTTACTGGCCTTTTGTTTGCAAATTAAAACCTTTCCGTGGAGCCAGGCCTTCCCAGACGAATGGTAATAGGCACTGTCAGTCTGATAAATATTTAAATAATACTTGACAAATAACTTCAGTGGCCGGAGGTTATGGATATCTTTAAATTGTGCTTGTTTAAAGTTTTTAAAATGGGTTTATCTAATATGTTAATTGTGTTTTTATATCGAGATATGATGTTTTATCTGATTATGTACTGTGGTCAGATGTATTTGTATGAATTTTATATGTTGTATGCAGCTCTGAATCTCACCCATGGGAGAAAAGCAGGATATAAATGAATAAATAATTATAATAATAATAATGATGATGATGATGCTGGATGACCCAGTATTGAGTGTGCTTTGATTATATTTTCCTACCTGGTAGATTGAGCTTGGACCAGATGGTCTTTGGGGTCTCTTCCAACTTCATAATGTTATGAACTAGTGCAGTAAACAAATAGCTGAAAATTATTTTATTATTTGCTTGCAAATAAAAAGGTAAAGGCCTAAGCTGGGTAAGATGAATAGGTTTACAGCTTCTCTTTCTAACCTTTAAAAAAAATCTAATCCATCACTCTAAACCTTTATTACTGCAAATGACTATATTAATAATGATTTTGTTTTAACAGGGTGAGTGAGAAGGAAAAGCTAGAGTGTTAAAGCAGATATCTCTATTATGTACACATGATCCAGATTGATCCTGTGCTTTCTTATGGGCTTCAAGAAGAAACTAGAAGTTACCCAGTGTCACAGTGAAGGAATCATGTACTCAAATGATGTTAACTCATGTGTTCCATGATATGTTTCCTTTTCACATACATTTCTCCATACCGCAACTGCTGAAACTAAATAGTAAAGAATATCAAACTGTACTAAAATCCATTTTGATAATTCTTTGTTCTGTTTTGTAATGAATTCTATTTTAGTTTGTGTCTGGGACTGGAAATATCTTTTACTAATGTCAACTAAAAGTTGGAAATTTCTGTACTCTACAGCATTAGCTGTCTAACTTATGCAAACATTTCTGTTGAAGCATCCATGAATAATCAGAGGTTTATTTTACCTAACTCCATACAAGCCAGCTGCCAGCCAGGTCACAATACAACTAAATTGTACAATAGTCTGGATTCAGGAATATGTACCTGCGTAGGAGATCCCAAGGTGACCAGTGACGAAAATCACTTCACTTGGTTGCTGATTTTACGGAAATGAGCCCTTTCATGTAATTTCTTCCAACCCCATAAACCTGGGAAGTCTGCTTAATCTGGACTGTGTGTATTTTATGCAACAGTAAGACTGTTGGAGTCTCCACCCATTTAGCCATCAAATGTGGCAAGAGTTGTGGTCTGAGGGACACTTCTGTCACACACTTGCTACTCAAATTAGCAAAAAGCAAGTTAGAAATCATTCACTTTCTCTTGCATGAAAGAGTACTTTGGTTATGAACAAGGTCATTTTATTAAGGACTGTAAACATGTCTACAGATCTAGTTATCATTCAAGGCTATTCTAGCTGGGCTACAGAGATATCCTGAACATAACTGTTAAACCACAGAAAGAATGAATTGGCCCCTGCAATACGAGTAAAATTTATTTCCAAAGCTTTATGTTTTAGGATGAGGTCTTCAGAAGCCTTTATTAAGAGCCAACTTGGAAGATGGGCCATCTACGTAGACTGCCTTAGAAGATGCTGAAATGGCATTCTTACTCCCAATGCGGTCAAGCCAAATATATATGCTCTATATACTCATGTTTAAGTCTAGCATTTTATTTTTAAAATTGACCCCTTCCCACACCACAACCCAAAGTTGACTTATTCATAGGTCAATGTAAGAACTGTACCCTATCTCGTATCAAAAAAGGAATCATCTCGTTCTCTGAGTTGAGTGACTAATGGCAAGAACTTAAGTCTAAGAGAACCTAATAGAAGCACCAACACTTTTACTCTTTCTCTTTGTGGTGGCAGCTCTTCTGGACTTGTTGAATGTCTGGATAGTAAAATGGCGATGGCAGCTTTTTGAGGCTCCCTTTCAAAGGACCACTGTTTTCCCCTTTCCATAGAATGACCCTTGCCTTATCTGCGGGTCATAGCAAAATCTGTAATTTAGTCCCCCAAATTTGGCTTTGACTTATGCACAAGTATATATGATACTCTTCATTTTTTCAGTCCTACAACCCTCCAATTGTTACATTAGTCCTTCCACATGAAACTGGGGCCATCTGCATTAGGTGGAGACCACTTTCAATTTTAAGGGGAAGCAGTATTCTGTTAGGAGTGGGTTTTTTTAAGAAGAAGAACAAACCTCTCCATGTTCCTGGCTTTTTTTGTGGTGAGAAGTGGCTGGAAACTGGGATCTGGGCATATCAAAAACAGACATTGCAGGTCAAATCAAATATAAACTCCAAGAGCTATTTAAGACGGAAGTGACAAAGAGGAACTAGACACCGACTTCATGCAACAATACCTCAAAAACCAGGTTTGCAAGCTTCACCACATCCGAAGCCAGCTATAAAGAGTTAAGATCTACTGCCATGTGCACAGGTTTCAAGTCACATTGGTATTTTCAGGTGCAATGATAACATCCTTTTGGAATGCTTTCTTTTTTCAATACTTCAACTAATGGACTTAAGCTTGGATTAAAGTTTCATATCTAATTATTCATTAGCTAGCTCTGGGCAAGTTATTCACCTCTTCTCCATCCTTCTGGACCACCCTTAGGAACAAAAGTAATAATATTTTTATTAAAATGAGCTGGAGAAGCATCAAGAGGGAAAAATGAATATTTAGGAACACTTGAAAGAGGTAATTTACAATAGGATTTTGTTATTTCACAAAGTCACATTTCATAATTTTCTATTTCAAGTTCTACTGCTATGAAACACTAAGGGTATGCAATAGCCTTGCTATTAGAAATTTGGGAAAAAAAACCTTGATTATTCAGAATAATGTTTAGCTTGAGGACAAACAAAACTGTACACTTGTAAGCATTCAAAGAGTTCTAATTCTAAAATTCTAATTAAATTGCTATTGTTAATAAGGAGTAAACCTTTTCCAATTGTAACATAACCAAAATCTGCAACAAAGCAATGAAGTTATGCAGACACCAACTAGAAGCAAAAACACACTGTTAAGTAAAATACAAAACTCCAATATTTGGGAAAGGGTTCCATCTAAAACCTAAAAGGCCAGAGAGACAAGCTTCTCTTTTAAAGGCCGGTGACAATGAGATTCAAATGCACTCCCACTGGCAATACGCTGTACAACTGTGGGGTTGCAGCCAAAAGCCACTCCCTTGTTCTCAGCAGCCTGGTTGTCCTCCCCAGCAGGCATGCTAATAGGTCTTCCGCAGCTGGTTTCAGCAGGCAGGCAGGCAGACTGCAAGCAATGACTGTGGCTCTTTAACTACACTCCAAAAGCATCCCAAGATGAAAACGAGCACTTTAGGTTTACAAATGTACTGGAAGGAAGGCTGGGGTAGAAGAGACATTATATAGTCCAACCACTGTTATACTCCATGAGTTACCACTGTGCATAGTACCAAAGCTTATGTAAGTTTTGTGCAAAATGTAGTGTGGTCCCCAAGATTCCCTATCTCTAGTCCAAGGAGTGTGGGTTTGTCTCTGCCTTTCAGGGAGCTTGCACATGTCCTCAATCTATAGAAATTGAAAATGGATCTATAGAACCCAACTGGCAGCCATCAGCCAGGAGACATTTTTATCGGCTGCCTCGAGAAGACTGTGGAATGACCTGCCGAAAGAGACTGGACAGCTAAATCAGCTGTCAGAATTTAATAATATAATAATAACTATTTTTATACCCCGACTCCATCTCCTCGAAGGGACTCAGGGCAGCTTACATGGGGCCAAGCCCAGGTGATTACAATCATTTGTAAATAAAAGACATCCAAATAAAATGCAGTTCTACCTGCTGAACATAGTAAAATAACAATCATGTCAAAATTAACACACATAATTTAAAAACCTGAACAAGCTCATAAAGCGAACTGGGCCAAAAGTGCATGGAGTGAAAATTGTAAACTAGAGAATGAAACAGGTAACCAAAGTGCTACAAATGGAAAGGGGCTTGGGATGAGGTAGACATTGGAGCTACTTCCAGCTGAATGAAACACACAATATTTCATTCGGAGCACACGAAGATACAACCGAAGACCTGTCTCTTCCGGCAGGCCTATCCTAACTTATGAATTTTAACCCGCACTTTACCTGTATGTATCTTGTTATATGCATTTTAATAATGTTGGGTTTTATCTGTTTTGACCATGATGTACCGCACCTTGAGCTGCAATAAGAGACAGGTAATTTTTTGTTGTTATTATTTGCTGTATTGGTGCCTTTCAGAAAATGCTAATATCCAAGTCAATAGATATAAGTAGAGTGGGCCCTGAATACCAAAATCCATGTATGCTCAAGACCATTATATACAATGGCGTAGTAAAACAGTGTCCCTTATATAAAATGGCTAAATTATGGTTTACATATTGGTATTTTTTTACAAAATATTTTCAAGCTGTGGATATTTGAATACATGCAGAGAATGACTGTATCTGCAGAATATCCTTTAGTAAGTACTTGAGGGTTGAAAGTGTTGTATTCTAGAATACACACTGAGAAGATCTTTCAATAATCAAAATTGTGAAAATGACAGAGAAGGCACGATAATGAAGCAGTAAGTTTTCTTCATTACAAATGCAGTCACATCACATTTGTTCTGCATCTTCTGCATTTGCGCTCCAGTAGCTCTCCCCATTTCATCTTGAACAAATCTTTAAATATGAAGCACACAGTGCAAACACTGTGCTGAGAAGCAAATGTCTTACAAGCTGTTAAGAAGATTGGCTAAACCTGAAATAATGTCTCTTCTCCCCACACAGACCCTCAGAAAACCATCTGAATTTATCCGTCACTGGAAGTAAAGCATCCTTCATTTGCCACCTGCTGTGAAGGTTACAGGCAACATGAAGATTAAATGTGATCTGGCAACAATCTGTCCAACCAGACCATTTCCTCCTAATCCAGTGTAGAAACAAGATCTAAAGTGTGCCCTGTCATCTGCTAGACCCATCTTATTTGTTTCCACAACTGCAAGGTGGAAGGATTCTAGGTTTACTAATAGATTTAAGAAATTCAAGGCTGATTGTACAAAAGCACTTTAACAGGTTCATGTATCAAGTTGCTTCAAAACTTTTACTGTAAAAATTGGAATGAAATCACAATTTTTGCTACTTTATTCATCTGCAAAATTTGGATAAGGAAAACTGTTTTGGATGAGATATTCAAAATGTTGAAGATCCTCGCTTCATTCTTCCCTAGCTCTAGGCCTCACATAACCCACTCTGCTTTACAAGGGACAATAAGCTTAGGGCAGATAAATCCTCTAAATAGCAAAGTACAAGCAAGTGTTTTACCTGCTACCATTATGACATTCTAGTTTCAGTCTCACTCAGCATTTCCTTCAACAACAAAGAGGAAATCGCTACACCCTAAGAGGTCAAATTTCAATCCAACATGTGCTTCAAATGAAGTATTGTGTGTTTCACTTTACTTCTGCCACAGGCTTATTTTGGACAGCTGCTCATACTGAACTCCAAATGGCAGCTGGTCTTTGCTTTCCTTATGTGAGGTTCACTTCTTCCACGGACAATAGGTTTGTGCTAATGCACATGACAAAGCAAATTCCCATGTCACCATATGCTTAAGGAGCACATGGGCTAACCTGGACCCTAACATAATTTCATTTGCTATTAATGATTTTCATGACAACACACAAAAGCTAACCACAGATGCACCAACACATTGCAAATGCACACCCCTTTTCCTAGAATTATATCTAGCAAAATCAGGGAGGAATGCAAAGCATGTTTCACAACTCCAGTTCAGAAATCTCTGCTCTATCCCTCCAAATGAACAAAACTTTGAAAACAAAAGCAGGAAAGCACTGTTTTCAACAGCTACAGGAAGTATACATTCATTCGGTGCCATACTAATCTCTCCCAGGGCTCTGAAAAGAACAATGCTTCCTCTTATCCTATGATTTGACAGCCATCATTTATTCAGACCCGTTCTTTTACTATAAGCAATGAGATTAGTAGGTTTCAGAAGAGTGAAATAAACTATTTCACAACTAGAACGTAAAATGGTTTGTTGCTGAAAAGATGACTTGAGCTTTTCAGACAACTGTCACTATTTATGTATGGATCTGTCTTTCATCAGAGTCTTCTTTGATGCTCCCTTTCCCACCTACTAGCCTCCCATAGTGCTTCAGGAAGTAATATTGCACCAAGCCATCACAATCATGAAAGAAAACTTATCGGCATTCTTGAGACAAGCACACTCTTATGAAAGGGGCTGGCCTTTAAGTTCAAACCATAGCCAGGATGGCAATATAAACATGCAGAAGGAAAGGCAGTGTTAATATTTATGTAATGTTTTTCAATTCTCCTCTGCCTGTTGACATATTGCTTGTTTCTCTGTACTTTTAACGTCCGTGTAAACAGAATAGTTTGTCTTGCAGGATGGGCTTATTCAATGGCAAGCTGACTGAGAATAGGGGTTAAAACATTAGCTAGCTATTCTGAGGAAAGACCATTCTCGGAAATGATCAGCCACAGGAAGGAATGGGGAGAGAAGGGAAGGAAGGGTTCAGCTGATGATGAAGCTGCAAAGGGATACTGGACAAGAAAAGCAGAAGCTTATGAAGAACAAAGAACCAGATTGATTATTGAAGGAGCAAGACGACCGTAAAGGATAAAGAAAGGAGCACTGTGCACGGGAATAGTTCAGCAAAATGCATAAAAAGGAATGGGTTTGGAGACAAAAGCAAGCACTGCTTTGAGGAAGACCAAGTAAAAAATGTAAGGTGTTTGGTACCTTTTATGTATACTACAGCTAACAATAACAAGAGGGCACAGTCTAAACAAACAAGAACAAGAATATGCCATAGTACACAACTGCAAGGTGAGGCCTAAATACCCTGAAGGGGACATATCCTGTCTGATGATGGAAATAAAGTAGGTTGCTTCTGCTTAATACTTGAACGGGTTACTGTCAATGAACACCAGATACTGTAGGTTGTATTTCACAACAAATCTACCTTTGAGTATTCCATACTAAATTTATGATGGCATCCTAAGTCGGCGGGCGATTTGAGGATGTATATAAACATACACACAGATGAGTGATTTTGGCAGGAATGGAACAAGCATCAAGAATAGTTAAGAGACCTGTCATTTATTAAAGAGATGGCCAACAGAGAAAGTGATGGAGGGTGCTATAAAAAGGTATCAATAAACACAACAACAACAATAATATCATCATCAATGGAACAGGATTATAAGAAAACTGCCCAAATGGGACATCTGAATATTCAGCTTTAAAAAAATAAGAAGATGGAATAGATGGGGACAAAGACAAATAGGCAGCAATATGGAGGTGGTTCTAAAGCAGTGGTTCCCAACTTGTGGGTCCCCAGGTGTTTTGGTCTACAACTCCCAGAAATCCCAACGAGTTTACCAGATGTTAGGATTTCTGGGAGTTGAAGGCCAAAACATCTGGGGAACCACAGGTTGAGAACCACTGTTCTAAAGGAACAAGAACAAGAACCAAAAACAGAGATGGATTGCTAAAATTACAACATTCTAATAACTGTGGTTGAGCTTCATGTTTTGGAACACAACAAGAAGACCCAAACAGTCTGGAAACAAAACAAAAACAAACACCTCTGATTTCACATAAAGGGAAACCACGATCAGGTTGAGAGGATTCAACTGAGGGATGTCTGACATGAAAAATGATGCATGCCAAAATATAAATGGGAACAGAGAGGGAGAGATGTATAAGAGGCAGGGGATGAAGGTGCAACACATTTCGGGAGGGGAAGTGGTGTAAAATATGAACAGTGTAATGTTGTGGGTGTTGCCTGAAAAGGAAGATCAAGGCTGGATCAAGGCAATTCATATTCAAGGTGGGTGGCTTTCCCTACCATATTATATTTCAGAAGAAACTCAGGACCTCACTCAATTCAGCATTTCCAGTGATACCAAGTAGGCACTGCCATCCATACTGCCCTGGAGGGACAGCAGCTGTCATCACATGAGAGAAATACTAAGAAGGGCAGCCAAATAAAAAGAAAGGGCATGGCATTCTTGTGACTCCAGGGCATGGCAGTAGGAAGATGTTAGAGATGCTAGGAAGCCACTCTAGATTTTAACAAGTTTCAGGGGAATAGGGGTGGATAGATGCTGTAGCAGAGGGGGAAATTATTTAGCTATCATTGTATGAGCTAGAAAAATGAAAAGACAGCAAAGCACATGCAAAACGGATAGCAAAGCAGATGAATTGAACAGTAAGTTGAGGAAGGAAATGGGGCACTAGAAAGCCTTTTCCAATTGAGTCACGGAATAAAGCAAAGCAGGGGAGAAATGACAGAATTGAACAATTCCTGAGCCTAGTGGCAGGCTGGACAATGTAAGGTAAGGGAGTAACATGAGAACAGGGATACTGCTGAATGATTGGGATTGAACAGTGAAGATGAAAGCAAATGGAAAGATATTAGAGAAACACTTGAGCGAGGAGCTAAAAGGATAAAGAGGGGATCAGCTGTACCATGTGAGTGATAAATAAAGGTAATGCAAAAAATTAAAAAGAGTGGGAAATAAGGGAATTAAAGTGACACTTGAGAGCAAGTCATGGAATTACAACTCGAGAGGGGGCAGAGTATTAGAAGGGAGCAGGACTAATGGGAAGTAGAAGGGGCATCAAAAATGTTCCATCTGAAAAGGGAATCAGTCTAATAAAGCACATGACAAGGGAATTGCAACCTTCTAAAACAGTGGTTCTCAACTTGTGGGTCCCCAGGTGGTTTGGTCTACAACTCCCAGAAATCCCACCCGGTTTACCAGCTGTTAGGATTTCTGGGAGTTGAAGGTCAAAACATCTAGGGATCCACAGGTTGAGAACTACTGCTCTAAAAGAAGTGGCACAGGAAACCGAGGTAGTGAGAAATGGTCATAGGTTCACTGTAAGCTGAAGTCAACTTGTCAAAAATTAACAACAAAAAGGGAACTGGCGAGGATTTGTCTTTAGAGTGGTACTTCATGGAGTATGGCTATAAGAAAACCCAAAGATTGAGCAAGGGGTACAGGCATGATTACAACATGACAGAAAAGAAGGAGGTAGCAGAATGTAGAAGGGGCTGCTGCTGACAATCATGAATGAGACCTCAATATCCAGTAATGTGGAGGAGGGGGCTTAACAGTGGTTCTTCTTGAATGACAGATTAAGAACATTCAAAAGGGAGGAATTCTCTCCCAGCTAAACCTATGGAGTTAAGGAGAGAGTGCAACTAATTCGGTTTGAGGAGCATCAACAGCTATTAGCTATGATGCTAAAGGAGAGCCTTCACATCTGGAAGAAGAGGACTACAGTAGACCAGGAGGGTACTGAAGCCTTCACATCCTGCTTGTGGGGTGCTCATGGCCATCAAACTGACCATTATGGGGGAAAGGGTGATTGATGTCATGGACCTTTGGTCTATTCCATGATGGCTTTTCAGAAAAAGCTGCCAATTGATGTTTCATGAGCAGGCGGTGCCAAGTACAAACAGCACAAAACGTAAGAGCCCAGAAAGGTGGGTGGTCATCAAACCAGAAAGAGTCATTGTGATTAAATGGGAGAGTGGAAGACAGAGCAAGATGTCAGTAAAATATTCTGTAGAGGCAGAAGGACACAGATTGTTATCACACTACACTGTTAAAGTGCAGCTACTCCACTTTAAATCCTATGGCTGCCTCCCGTGGAATGCTAGAGTTGCAGTTTGGGGAGGTGCCTTTAAAATTCTCAGCCAGAGAAGTCCTAGATTAAAAACCACAAAGTCCAGAATTCTACAGGAGACTGCCATAGGATTTAAAGTGGGATAGCAGTGCTTTAAAGTGTCATGTGATAATTTAGTAAGTCGAGTAACACTTGATCGGTACAACAAGTGAATACCCAAAGAGCAGGTATAAAACTTCAAAATGGGGAGGGGGGAGAGCAATCCATTACAATGGGAAGCCACAGCAGATGCTCTTTAAGGAGAATTCCTGGAAGAGAGGTCCTATCTGTTAAACCACAAAGAAAAAGAGAATGAATGGCGTAAAACCTATTATTAGCCCTGACCAGACCAAACCCATGGAATCAACTGGATTTACCTGTAAGTTGACTATCATTCAAAAACCGTTTCCCCAAGTTTGTCCCTGTTGGAATTAATCAAGAGAAATTTCAAGAATTGCGACAGGAAAGAAAGAGAAAAGGGCAAAAAACTAAAAAAAGGAGAAAAATAAAAAAAATTAAGCAATGTCAGAAAGACATAGAACAGGACAAGAAACTAATAAATGAGAGATTTGAGAGAAAATTTAAGGGTTTTTTTTGCAAGGGATGTGACAAGGGATGAAAACAGGACAAGAATACTAAAAAAGAGGGAAAATTCAATATTTTTTTGAGAGAGAAACATGGAAGGAGACACATGAGAAGACAGAAATGGGAGAAAATTCAAAAAGGGGGCATGTGTCAATGGGGAAGGCACTAAAACATATGAGAAAATATTTTGAGGGGGATGTGACAGAAGGAGATACATGAGAATGAAGCAAAGAAATGTCAAATTTTTATTTTTGAAAGGGGCATGAAAGAAAAAAGTATGTGAAAACAGTGCAGGGAATTAAAATAAATGAGAGAAACTTCAAAAATTATTTTTGGAGAGGTATATGACAGAAGAGGACATGTGAGAGTGGGGAAGGGAAATGAAATAATGGAGAGAAGTAAAATATACTTATTTTTGTGAGGGGCATGACAGAAGGAGGCATGTGACATGAGAGAGGGGAACTAAAAAAACAAAAACAAAATTCTGAAATCGATGGAAGGAGATATGTGTGAATGTGGAAGAGAATTAGAATGAATGAGAAAAATTCCATTTTATGAGAACGGGGAAGAGAACAAAGATAAATGAGAAACATATATATACTGAGAGAGAGATGTGATAAAATAAACTAAAATAAATGAGAGAGATTGATTGAGAGGGACATAACAAAGAGATATGTGAGAATGGATAAGGAACTAAAATGATTATTTAAATATAGACAGGAAAGACTAACAGCAGGAGATATAATTTATATATATGTAATATTATATGTATATATAATTTGTGTGTGTGTGTGTGTGTGTGTGTATATATATATATATATATATATATATATATATATATATATAAAATTTGTATATATAATTGCTCAGTTTTTAAGTAACTGTGATGTTTTATCTTTTGTTGCATTGTTTTTAAATCTGATTATTTATATTGTATGTATTGTAATGCTATTCTGTTGTTCACGTTTTTCTTGTGTAAGCTGCCCCAAGTCCTTCCGGGGAGATGGTGGCGGGGTATAAAAATAAAATTATTATATATTATTATAATTTGAAGGGATGCGATAGAAGGAGGTAAGACATAAAGGGACACGAAACTAAAGGAAAAAATAATTTTCAAGATGTTCGTACATTATTTATATATATATAATATTTTTATACATAAATATATATATATTTGAGAGGGACATGAAAAGAAATAAGAAAAAGAGTAGAAAGTAAAGGGAAAAAATAAATTTCAAGATGTTCGTACCTTATTTTTATATATATTATCTTTTATGTATGTATGTGTATATACATATAGACACACATTTAAAATGATACATATAAAATAATGTATAAAAACCTTGACATTTATTTTTATATTAATAACTTAATACATTATAATATATTTTTATATTAAATTAAAATATATATTATTGTGTGTATATATTAACATATACAGTATATACATTTGAGAGGAGCATGACAGGAGGAGATATGAGATCAAGGAATAGAAACTAAAGGAAAAGAATTCAAGATTTTCGTACCTTTTTATATATATGATATTATATGTATATATATTAATTTGAATGCATATATGAGCAGGACGTGACATAAGGTGATATGAGATATATATGTGTGCATGCGTATGTGTGTGTGTGTGTATATATATATATATATATATACATATATATAAAATGATAAATATAAAAATACGGTATGAAAATATTGAAATTTATTTTTATATTAATAAATTATGTATATATATATATAGATTTGCGTATATATTAACACACACACATATATATCGAGAGGAACGTGACAGGAAATATGAGATAATGGAGTATAAACTAAAATAAATTCAAAATTTCGTACCATATCATTTTATATGTATATATATTAATTTGTATATTGGCAGCAGGACTAGGCCAACTTGGGCCCTCTAGGAGTTGTGGACTTCAACTCCCACAATTCCTAACAGCTTCAGGAAAGGGACTGAAGATGTGAGGAATTGTGGGAGTTGAAGTCCAGAACATCTGAAGGGCCCAAGTTGGCCCAGTCCTGCTGTAGAGAGAGATGTGTCTACGGCGGCCCTGCAGGGACAAGGGAGGGGGCGCGGCCTAGGCCTCTCTGCGGAGCCTGCCTCGATTAGCTCCCTTCCCCGCTCGCTCACCGTGAGGCCGGTGCCCAGCACGATCACGTCGTACTCCTCATTCATGGCGGCGGCGAAGAGGACCTGCTGGCGGCGGCGCCGAGGAGGAGGAGGCGGCGGCGGAGGGCCGGAGGGCTGTGGCCTGGCGAGGGCTTCGCTTCCACAGGAGGAGGAGCGCAAAATGGAGGCGCCACTGCCAACGCCGCTGTGAGGAGACCGCGCCAGGGGGGCGGGGTTTTGTTCAGGGGGCGGGGCGTGGGCATGGCCGCAAGAGGGGGAGGGGCCTCGTTGGGCGGGCGTGGCCTGGGCCCCAATCGTCCCTATCGCCCGGCCCGGAGGGGCGTGGTTTTGCGGGGGAGGCGGGGCCTGCCTGGACCCTCCTCCCGCCCCAGTCCTCTCCATTGGGCTCTAGTTGGTATAGCTGAGCCGCTCCGGCGCCGTCATTGGTCTCCCTGGCGACGTCAATCACTTTTTGTTTCCTCCCTCCGTTCTAAGAGACGCCGTCGCTATGGGGCGGGGCGAAAGGGAAAAGGCCACGCCCCTCAGCGCCTCTGCCACGCTGTTTGGTCCCTGCTGACGTCAGAGCCTGGGAGCGTTGGCGCAGGCGCAGAAGCGACAAGGGTCTTGGAAGGTAGTTTTGCAGTCTTTGGCGCATAATAGGGCCCCAATTCCAAATATATACCTTTAATTTTAATTCTCACTTTCTTTAAACTTGTCTTCCCTTCCTTTCTTTATCTTCTATCACTTTCATTCTCAATCTTTCAACAATTTTACTATTTTTTTTCACTTTTTATATTTTTTATTTTTCTTCTTTTTATTTTTCATTTTTCCCCCACTCTTATCTCATTTCCTACTTTCTACTAATAAGGAATGTTCTCCCACTTTCGATGTGAAAACTTTATTACTTGCAAATATATAATCCTCCTTTTTTCTTCTTCTATTTTCAAATACAAAATTTCTAATAAAAATATTATTTTAAAAAAATCCTTCCCAGTAACATCACAGAGGGCCACTTCATCTAGCAACTGCCAATCCCTTTCTTCTTCTGGGCTCTGGTCCCAAAAAAGGGTGGGGTTTTTTTTTAATCCAACCCTTCAATTATTTTAATTAGGACAATGAAGAATCTGTGTGCCAAGCTTGGGCCAGATACATCCAACCATGGAGGAGGCTTTGTGATACAAATCAACCAACATGCATAACATACATATTTTATATATATACTAGCTGTGCCCGGCCACGCGTTGCTGTGGCGAAGTCTGGTGGTATGGGAAATAAAGTATTGAGGAATTGGTGGTAGTTAAGGTAAAGAGTCCCCTGGGCTGAGTGGGTTGCTAGGGGACCAAGTGAACAGAGCTTAGCCTTCTAACTGGCAGCAATTGGATAAAAACAATTATTCATCTCCCTCTAATTAGGACTTTATTTTTCTTTTTGTTGTATCAATCTAGAGGCATGGATGAGGGGTTGTGCTGTCAATTTTCGAGGTTGTGGGGTGTTTACTTTTGTTGTTTTGTCCGCTGCCGTGATGCCATCACTATATATATATATATATATATATATATATATATATATATCTATCTTCTATCTATATAGTGTGGCAGGGCTGCATACTTTCATCCTCCCTATTCAACTTCTACACAGAACACATCATGCGACATGCGGGGCTTGAGGAATCCAAGGCCGGAGTTAAAATTGCTGGAAGAAACATTAACAATCTTAGGTATGCAGATGATACCACTCTGATGGCCGAAAGCGAGGAGATGAGGAGCCTTATCACCAAAGTGAAAGAAGAAAGTGAAAAGCCGGGCTGCAGTTAAATATCAAGAAAACCAAAATCATGGCAACCAGACCGATAGACAACTGGCAAATAGAGGGAGAAAACGTGGAGGCAGTGACAGACTTTATATTTCTAGGCACAAAGATCACTGCAGATGCAGACGGCAACCAGGAAATCAGAAGACGTTTCCTTCCTGGTAGGAGAGCAATGGCCAACCTTGATGATAAAACAGTGAAGAGCAGAGACATCACACTGGCCACGAAGGTCCACATAATCAAAGCCATGGTCTTCCCCATAGTAACCTATGGATGCGAGAGCTGGACCATAAGGAAGGCTGAGCGAAGGAAGAGAGACGCTTTTGAACTCTGGTGCTGGAGGAACATCCTGAGAGTGCCTTGGAGCACAAGAAGATCCAACCAGTCTATCCTCCAGGAAATAATGCCCAATGGCTGCTCACTGGAGGAAAGGATATGAGAGGCAAAGATGAAGGACTTTGGCCGCATCATGAGAAGACAGGAAAGCTTGGAAAAGATCATGATGCTGAGGAAAATGGAAGGAAAAAGGAAGAGGGGCCAACCAAGGGCGAGATGGATGGAGGGTATCCCTGAAGTGACTGGCTTGACCTTGAAGGAACTGGGGGCGGTAATGGCCGACAGGGAGCTCTGGCCTGGACTGGTCCATGCGGTCACGAAGAGTCGGAGACGACTAAATGATTGAGCAGCAGGACTGAGTAAACAACAAAACCATTGTACCAAATCACAGCAAATTTGGCCACAAAAGACATAGTCACCCAATTTATGTCTTTCAAACAAAAAAAAAAACCTGGAAAATAAAGTCCAAATTGGAGAACGAGGAAGAGCCGTTTTCAACCCTGGTTGCTGGTCAGATGGGTAGGCTAAATTCGTAAATTCAGTAATTACAACATAACATTATTTATTTATTTATTTATTTACAGTATTTATATTCCGCCCTTCTTTCTCACCCGAAGGGTACTCAGGGTGGATCACATTATACACACATAGGGCAAACATTCAATGCCCATAAATACATCAAACAGAGACTAAGACAGACAGACGCAGAGGCAAGTTAACCTTCTCCTGAGGGGATGTTCGATTCTGGCCACAGGGGGGAGCAGCTGCTTCATCATCCACACTGACAGCACTTCCTCATTCCAGGTCATAAATTAGTTAAATTTGCCTCCCCACTTTTATAAGTGGTACCTTATTTCCTACTTGATAGATGCAACTATCTTTCGGGTTGCTAGGTCAGCAACGAGCAGGGGCTATTTTTTTTTTTATTGACAGGTGCTCACCCTGCCATAGGCTGGCCTCGAACTCATGACCTCATGGTCAGAGTGATTTATTGCAGCTGCTGAACAGCCTGCGCCACAGCCCGGCCCCTAGCATTACTGCGTATTGAACTACTTTTTCTGTCAAATTTGTTGTAAAACATTTGTAAATGTGATTAATTTGTAAAATCATAACCTAATTTGATGTTTAATAGGCTTTTCCTTAATCCCTCCTTATCATCCAAGAGATTCGCTTATCCAAGCTTCTGCCGGCCCATTTAGTTTGGATAAGTGAGACTCTACTGTACTGTAAATAAAATAAATCCCTTGTAACTCCCATCCCGACCAAGGCTTTCCTCTAAACCTGCCCTGCAATGTCAAAGAAAACTGTATACACCATTTCCAACTTGGAAGAGATCCTGCTGGACGCGGATCTCCCGCCTTTCAATGAGCTGCACCTTGAAAGTAAACTTTTCATTTGAGGTGTGAAATGAACAAGGTGGCTGTTTGCAATTCACAACCGGATCAGGAAAACTAATGATTACAAGCAAATCACATTTGCTGCTCCCTAATGGAAGTGAGGGAGGCTTAAGGAAGCAGAAAGCTTTCCCTGTTCCGGTTGACTGACAGGGGAAGTACAGGCGAGACGGGTCTGAAGGACAGGTCCCGCTGTGACAGATGCAAGCCATGGAGCGGACATAAAGCCTTCCTAAGTACTTTGGCTGCTGAGTCTGCTGAAAGGGTTATCCCCTTGCACTCACAAACACACTTCATAGTTATATCTAGTGTTTAGTGTTTCACTGGGATGCTTGCCTGGGCCTGCCAAATCAGTCTTCAGCGAAAGCAGATGAATGAATTAACTGGATTGTCTTCTGCATTTGCTGCCAGGAAGTGTTTAAGATTTAGGAGGAAGAGAGAAGAATGAAACCGCAAGGATTGTTCAGCCAGCCCTCCACATTTGTATTTAACTTTGGAAGGATTTGATTAAAATATTCATTCAACAGTTTAGATCAGGCATGGGCAAACCTTGGCCCTCCAGGTGTTTTGGACTACAACTCCCACCATTCCTAACAGCCGGTAGGCTGTTAGGAATGGTGGGAGTTGCAGTCCAAAACACCTGGAGGGCCAAGGTTTGCCCAGACCTGCTATGTATTATTTCTGGCAGCATTCTGAGCAGGGTCTCCAAAACGTTGGCTCCTGAACTCATTAACTTATCAAACTCTGCTTTATCAAACACGCAAATTAATTAATTAATTAATCTATAATATTTATATTCCGCCCTTCTTTCTCACCCTGAAGGGGACTCAGGGTGGATCACAATGCACATGGACATGGCAAACATTCAATGCCATTAGACATATGACATATATAGACAGACAAAGAGGCAATTTAACATTTTCCAGCTTCTGGCCACAGGGGGACCTGTGGCTTCACCGTCCACTTATGACATCGAGTCCTTGATAGAGTACTTCCTCATTCTTCCGCACACACGCTGCTGGACGTTTTTATGGTGTCGTAAATTAGTTAAATTAGCCTCCCCGCATAAAGCGGTACCTAAAATATCTACCTGACAGATGCAACTGTCTTTCGAGCTGCATGGTCGATAGCAAGGTAAACTATTAATGGTCAAAACATCACTCTGACCCAGGCTAGCTTCAAACACATGACCTCTCAGTCTGTAGTGATTTATTGCAGCTGGCTACTAACTAGCTGCGCCACAGCCCGGCCAGGAGAAAATAATGTCTTATTTTCTCACCTTTCTTTTGGCACAAGACTCAAGGTGGACACCATCACCAACTCGATAAAGTCTTCCAACAGTAATGAATCTTTGCTCTAGGATTATTTTCCAATAATCGCGACAGGTCTTGCAGGTAAGCAGACCTCTAGGCAAGTATAAACTTTCCATGTTAGGACACATAATGGGTTTCCCTATAAACTGTCCTGCTGGGCAGCTAAAGTGGAAAGAAAGGTCTCCATTCTCTCGGCCATAAATGCAGGTTTTCATGCGCTCACGTCTGTCTTCTCGAAAAGCTGGAGGAGGCTCGGCTTCCTGGCCATCTGCCAGGCGTGTGTTCCAGAGAAGTCTGGCGAATCTTGCAGTCCTGCCTCGAGGAGAACGTGCGCGCACACGGTATGCTGCCCAGCGCACGCCATATGCAGGGCTGTGGGAAGAAGCAGGGAGAAGGACAACAACACATTAAGGGGCCTTTTCATGCTGCACAATGACAGCATTATGAGTCCAACTTAATCCTATGGAATCGTGAGATTTGCAGTCAGTTTCTAGAGCTCACTGAGAAACTGGGAAGGCTCCTGATTAAACTACAAACCCCAGAAGGATAGAACCAGGACATTTCAGGAGGCATCTTCTTTCTATAGGTTCCTAAAGCTGGAATTGGAGGAGGATGTGACATCAGCTCTATTTATTTGTTTTGGTATTACTGTTGTTGTTGGGTTGTTGAGAGTTTTTCATACTGTATGGTCATGTCCTGACGTTTCGCCTGCATCGGTAGCTAGAATCCTCAGAAGTTTGTTCAGAGGCCTGTTGGAAGTGAGGCAAGTGGAGTGTATATATATTTGTGGAAAATCCAGGGTGGGAGACCCTTCTCTATTTGGTAAAGGTAAAGGTTTTCCCCTGATGTTAAGTCCAATTGTGTCTGACTCTGGGGGTTGGTGCTCATCTCCATTTCTAAGCCCAAGAGCCGGCGTTGTCGGTAGATACCTCCAAGGTCATGCGGCCAGCATGACTGCATGTCGCACCATTACCTTCCCACAGAACCAGTATTTTTTCATGCTTTCGAACTGCTACCGTGTTTCCCCGAAAATAAGACAGTGTCTTATATTAATTTTTGCTCCCAAAGATGCACTAGGTCTTATTTTCAGGGGATGTCTTATTTTTCCATGAAGAAGAATTCACATTTATTATTGAACCAAAAATGAACATTTTATATATACTGTACAGTAGTTGTCATCAAAAACCAGCATAACCAGACAAACTGTGAATCCTATCAAGAATTTCTTATTACTACCAATATTTCCATGTACAACACTCTATGGTACGTACATTTACCGATCCTGCATGCTCTGGTGTTCTGTTCATTGGGCATGCTTCCAAACAAAAACTTTGCTAGGTCTTACTTTCGGGGGAGGCCTTATATTTAGCAATTCAGCAAAACCTCTACTAGGTCTTATTTTCTGGGAATGTCTTATTTTAGGGGAAACAGGGTAGGTTGGCAGAAGCTGGGGCTAGTAGTGGGAGCTCACTCCGCTCCCCAGATTCGAACTGCCAGCCTTTCTGTCAGCAAGTTCAGCAGCTCAGAAATATATACAGAAAGTAAAGACTTTCTGCATATATTTCAGATTTCAATATTAATGTCAAAAATACGTAGTATGTTTTTACATAGGATTTGTGCTACATTAGAACAGTAAAGACAAATATCACTTAAGTAAAATAAACATTAAATATTAAATAACAAAAAAAATAAGGTGTAAACACTAAGATAATCTGGGAATCTGCTATTGCAACACATCAAATAGCAATAACCTTCTGTGCCACCGGTTTGAGGCAAGTGTAAATGTTGCAGTTAGCAAGCTTGATATTTACACTCCACTTGCCTCATTTCCAACAAACCTCTGAACAAACCTCTGAGGATGCTTGCCACAGATGCAGGCGAAACGTCAGGAAATAATGCTACTGGAACATGGCTATACAGCCCGGAAAACGTACAGCAACCCAGTGATTCCAGCCATGAAACCCTTCAACATGTTGTTGTTTTTGTTGTTGTTGTTCTGTCAATATGGAGGAGGGTCTTACTTTACTTGTAGCTTAGGGAGGCATTAAAGCACTCTGGCTGAGAATTATATTAAAAGTAAAGGTTTCCCCTGACGTTAAGTCCAGTCATGTCTGACTGGGGGTTGGTGCTCATCTCCATTTCTAAGCCGAAGAGCCGGCGTTGTCCTTAGACACCTCCAAGGTCATGTGGCCAGCATGACTGCATGGAGCGTCGTTACCTTCCTGCCGGAGCGGTACCTATTGATCTACTCACATTTGCATGTTTTCGAATTGCTAGGTTGGCAGGAGCTGGAGCTAACAGCGGGCACTCAAGCCGCTCCCGGGATTTGAACCTGGGACCTTTCAGTCTGCAAGTTCAACAGCTCAGCGCTTTAACGCACTTCGCCACCGGGGCTCCTGAGAATTATATTACAGAACTTATATTATATTATATTAAACTTATTATTTTATTTCTATTTTATATTAAAATATATTCAATATAATATATTTAAAAATATATTAAACTAGCTGTGCCCAGCCACGCGTTGCTGTGGCAAAGTGGTGGTGGTATTGGTTAAAAATTGTTGTGTAATTTTTATTTGATGTTATTTGCAATTTTTTATTAATTTTATTGTAAGTTATATTTTTATTTATTATATTTTATTATTTTCTTGTATTATTTTTAGTTATTTTCTGTTATTATAGTATTTTATTGTATTTATTTTTAGTGTTTTTTATTATTTTTTATTGGGTTGCTAGGAGACCAAGTTGGAGGAGCTTAGCCTTCTAACTGGCAGCAATTGGATAAAAGCAATTATTCCTCTCTCTCTAATTAGGACTTTATTTTTCTTTTCTTTTTGTTGTATCAACCTAGAGGCATGGATGATGAGTTGTCAAATTTCGAGGTTGGGGGGCCTGTAGTTTTGTTGTTTTGTGGGTCGCCGTGATGCCATCACTCTTTTATATATATAGATTATATTACAGTACCTTACAGTACTACAAATCCCAGGATTCTATAGGAAGGAGCCATGCCTGGGGTTAAAGTGCTATAATAGTGTAGTATGGGTTTAAATAAATGCTTTCTGCTATATAATGTAACAGGAGAGAATGTGAGAGAACAAGGCATTTATTTACCTGTTCGATCTTTGCCATCCTTAGCGTTCACATCAGCGCCGAGGAAGAGAAGGGTCTGGATGGTGTTTGCGTGCCCTTCCTGCGTTACAGAGGAGGAAAAACAATTTCCACAATCAGCAGAACAAATCCTCTTTCTCATACTCTAGTCTAGTCTTCCCTTCTGGATGTGATGGATTTAGAGAAATAACATACCTAGAAATGTAGGGATCACTTCTCCTACCTGATATTTAATACACCTTTTCCATGTTTCTATGATAGCGCCAATTAGGAAATGACATTTATAACCCAGGAACCAAAATGATAGTGTTGCAGAGTGTAATCAAAGGAATGTCAGACATTAAGGCTACAAGGCGGTGATCTTTCTGTGCCCAAAGCCCTGAGAATACCATTAACGATCAGAGTAGAAAATCCTGAACTGAATGCCCTGAGCATTTGGCTCAGCAGAAAACCTATTTCAGGTGATGGATGACTCTTGCAGGCTGTTCAGTTTAATGCCCCGATTTATCTTGCTGCAAGCTGTTGAAGGCATATTGAGAGAATCAAGGCCCATTAAGATAAAGCGCTGACTTCCTTGATGTAAGAAAGCGCTGGCACCACTCAAGACACTGCTGTCTCTCCTCCTCTAGAACACCATGAATTTAAACCAAACTTAGAGAATTAAAATGACCACGCTGAAAGGCCAGGTAAAACGATAACTCCCATGATTCAATAGCAGGCATGGGAAAGCTTTGGCCCTCCAGATGTTTTGGACTTCAACTCCTACTGGCTGTTAGGAATTGTGGGAGTTGAAGTCCAAAACACCTGGAGGGAGGGCCGAAGTTGGCCCATGCCAGTTCCATAGCACTGAGCCAAGTCTAACTGCATTACAGTAGTCTCACTTATCCAACATAAACGGACCAGCAGAACGTTGGATAAGTGAAAATGTTGGATAATAAGGAGGGATTAAAGAAAAACCTATTAAATGTCAAATTATGTTATGATTTTACAAATTAAACACCTTGTTTTACGACAAATCGACAGAAAAAGCAGTTCAGTACATTGTGATGTTATGTATAATTACTGTATTTATGTATTTATGAATTTAGCACCAAAACATGTACAGTAGAGTCTCACTTATCCAACATAAATGGGCTGGCAGAATGTTGGATAAGCGAATATGTTGGATAATAAGGAGGCATTAAGGAAAAGCCTATTAAACATCAAATTAGGTTATGATTTTACAAATTAAGCACCAAAACATCATGTTAGACAACAAATTTGGCAGAAAAAGTAGTTCAATACGCAGTAATGCTATGTAGTAATTACTGTATTTATGAATTTAGCACCAAAATATCATGATATATTGAAAACATTGACTCCAAAAATGCGTTGGATAATCCAGAATGTTGGATAAGTGAGACTCTACTGTATTGAAAACATTGACTACAAAAACACTGACTACTAACAAATTGACTACAAATAAAGATCTTCTTCTTCATTCGGTCAGTCATTTCCGACTCTTCATGACCTCATGGACCAGTCTGCGCCAAATAAAGATAGAATTGCATAAAATGAACTTACAGTAACAACATAGTTGAAAATTAAATCCATAAAACATTCAGTCTTTGCTGCCTAGAGAAAGAGCTGTGGATCCGGACGGGAGGCAGACTGCGTTGGATAATCTAGAATGTTGGATAAGCGAATGTTGGATAAGTGAGACTCTACTGTACTTCTACAGTGTAGCTACACCCAAGCTCTTATTCTAAAACACAGATAGGAAGGAATGCAGGAGACCCAACAACATCTGGATTTCAACATCTGGAGATGGAAATTCACTAACAATTCTGCTCTGGTCTAAAGAGGTTCCAGACAGAAGTCTATGGACCTCTAACTGAAGACCCATATCAAAGATATTTTCAATATTATCTAAAGAGGAACTCTTGGTGCCCACAGAAATAGACTTAACAAATGAATACATGGCTAAACGTGTTTCTCTATCATACTACCTCTTGATTTCTAACCAGTCATAGAATCATAGAGTTGGAACCGACCTCATAGGCCATCTAGTCCAACCCCATTCTGCCAAGAAGCAGGAAAATTACACTCAAAGCACCCCTGACAGATGGCCATCCAGCCTCTGCTTAAAAGCTTGCAAAGAAGGAGCCTCCACCACACTCCGGGGCAGAGAGAGAGTTCTACTGCTGAACACAGTGAGGAAGTTCTTCTTATGTTCAGGTGGAATCTCCTTTCCTGTAGTTTAAAGCCATTGTTCCACGTCCTAGTCTCCAGAGTAGCAGAAAACAAAATTGCTCCTGTTGTATTCCAGCCTGCACCTGAGCTGTCAGGTGAGCCTGAGGTTGGGCATGTTCAGCCTGTGATTGTACCTGACCTGTCAGATGAATCTGGGTTGGGGACTAGGATTCCTATGCAGCCAGAGGTAAATGATTCTGTACAGCCAGAGTTAGATGAGGCTGCTGTTCCTGAAGATTCTGGAAGCAGGCATACTGTGATGACTCATGGGCCTTGTAGTCTTGCTCATGACATTGTAATGCCTGATGAAGAAGAAAACTTGGGTTTTTTACCTTCCCAGTCAGAACTGGAATCTTCTCAGCCTGATCTTTCCCAGGCAGATCTGGGAACCTTGCACCTGCAAGAAAGTTGTGTCCCAGAAGTATGTCAAACAAACCCTGAGCCTACATCTCCCGTGTTCTCTCGCCATGAGTTTTGTAAACAACAGAGGGGTTTGGAAGCAGCTTCGCGCAGAAGTGCGAGAATAGCAGCTAAGAATGTACCCAATTAAGTCTGTTTTTCGTGAGAATCTTTAAGGAGTCAAACATCTGGTCTCAGAGTTTAGCTTTCGTTTCTGGTTCCCAGAGAACTGCTTCGGCGGGAAAGTTAGACTCTATATAGGTGTTTTACCCGCGTAGTAACTTCGCGGAGTCAATTCGTCAGCCTCCGGAGCGAGTTGTGTCTGGACAGCGCGCTCCGATTCAAGCCTTGTTCCTGCTCAAGCCTAGCCTTGTTTCCAGCCTTCGCTCCTGTTTCCCAGCCTTTGTTTACCTACGGACCTTGTCTTGTTTCCCAGGACTAAACCTTGCCTTGTTTCACGGATTTTACCAAGTTATTCCACGGACCTTGTTCTTGTTCCTCGTTACCTTGTTCCACGTTTCAAGCCTTGTTTCAAGTATCAAGTTATTTCCTAGCCTTGCTCAAGTTCATGGACTAAAGGACCTTGTCATCTCCCCTCACTTTGCCTGGCAAAGTGAGTGTTTCGGTTATTGGATTACAACTTTGGACCTTAATATTTCATATTGGACATTGTTTCTTTGGACTAAATTTGACCTTTCCTGAAAGGTCTGCTTCTGGACTAACTTTTACATTTGCTTTTACTAACTTTATATATTTCCTTAATAAAGATATTAGATAGAATCTGGCCTCTGCGTATGGTTATTGGTGCTCTGTAGCCTGGGTCGTGACAGTTTGACTCCGCCACCCTAAGCACCAATTAACCTCGGCCAGAATGTCTACCGGAACCGTACCTGGGCCGAGCGGCCAGCCGATTACCTACACCATCGACAAGGATGAGGTGGACCGAATCCGTGATAAGCTCAATGCACAGGATGGGGAAATAAAGGGTTTGAAGGAACGCGGAATCCGTCTTCCGGCCATGGCGTTGCCAACCAAGTTTACTGGAGAAGCTTCTAAGGTTCATGTTTTCCGTCGCCAATGCCAAGCTTATCTAGAGGCCCGTGATGCCGAGTTTCCCCAGGAAGACATCAAGGTGGCGTGGATTTACAGTCTCCTAGACGGGCCAGCGGCTAACTGGGCGACGGCTCTGTTCGACCAAGCCTCCCCACATCTAAGGTCAGCGCAACACTTCTTGGACCACCTTAAGGCGACCTGGGGAATCGAGGACAATTTGGAGGCCGCCGGGCACAAACTCCGCCGCCTCTTCCAAGGAGACAGACCCATGTCTCAGTACATAGCCGAGTTCCGAGTGCTGGCCCACAACACCGGCTGGAACGATGTTGCCCTCAGAGGACAATTTCGGGAGGGTCTCAACATTGAAATGCTGGAGGAAATCTCCAAGGTGGATCCTCCCCAAACGCTGGAAGCACTCATCGATCAATGTTTACGGGCTGAAGTCATGATTGCCAACAGAAAACAGTGGGTACGAGGCCAGAGCGGTAGAGCTGGGGCAAAACCTCCCGCTCCCGCCAGCGTTCAGCCGCGTCCAGTGTGGAGACCCCCACCACCATCCCCATACCCCAGAGGGAGCGAGGAGGTGCCGATGCAGTTGGGCAATGTGCGTCCCAGATTGGATGCCGCCGAGAAGGCCCGCCGCCAACGCCTAAATCTCTGCTGGTATTGCGGGAATGGGGGCCACTTCGCCAGAGAGTGCCCAGCCAAAGGGAAGCCCGCCGCCCGTCTTGCGGCGGCGTCCTCCACGGAGACGAAGGCGTCTGAGACGGCTGGCACACAGCCGGCGGGGGAAGCCAACGACCGGGCGTAGAGAGGCTCGCCAACCCGGTCAAGAAACCCGTTCAAGAGCCGCCAACCGGGGTCCTGTTCCTTCTAGTGGTCACCTTATGGTCAGCAAAAAAGGGACCCGTCATGATCCACGCCATGATAGACTCAGGAGCTACCAACAATTTCATTGATAGAGAGTATGCCGACTCTCTGGGATTACAATATCATGACTTCAAGAATGCCCGTGTGGTGCAAGCCATCGATGGCCGCCCTCTCAAGACGGGCCCCGTAAGCCAGTGGTCGGAACCCACCAGGATGTGGATAAGGGAACATATGGAAGAGATCTCCTTCTTTGTTACTGAGGTTCCCCATTTCCCTGTGATTTTGGGGATTCCATGGCTGACGCTTCACGACCCAAGCATCTCCTGGTCCAACAGAGAACTGCAGTTTGCTTCAAAGTACTGCCAAAACCATTGCCTCGTAGCCAAGGTCTGCCATGCCACAGACACCGAGCCCATTATCACCTTGCCAAAGAAGTACTCCGAGTATTGGGATGTATTCAATGAAAAAGAAGCCGAAAAGTTACCCCCACATAGACCTTATGACTGTGCCATTGACTTGGTGGAGGGGGCCCCGATCCCGCGAGGGCATCTCTACTCCCTGACTGAACCAGAGCAAGAAGCTCTCAGGGAATTCATAGAGACAAACCTTCGCAAGGGATTCATCAGACCCTCTCAATCTCCAGCCGCCTCCCCAGTGATGTTTGTGAAGAAGAAATCAGGGGAATTACGCTTGGTGGTGGACTACAGAGCATTGAATAATATCACCAAGCGGAACAGCTATCCCCTGCCCTTAATCTCGGATCTACTAGACCGACTTCGAGGAGCCAAGGTTTACACCAAGCTGGATCTTCGGGGAGCTTACAACTTAGTTCGCATCAGAGAAGGGGACGAGTGGAAGACCGCCTTTCAGACCAAATTCGGATTATTCGAGTCCCGAGTTATGAATTATGGATTATGCGGAGCTCCCGCAACGTTCCAGCATTTTGTCAATGACATTTTCCAGGACTATCTAGATAGGTTCTTGATAATCTACCTGGACGATTTTTTGGTGTTTTCTAGATCACAATCAGAACATGAGAACCACGTCAAAATGGTGTTACAACGATTGCGGGATCATGGACTTTATGCCAAGCTGGAAAAATGCGCTTTTGATCTACAAGAGGTAGATTTCCTTGGATACCGTATCTCGCCTCTAGGGCTCTCCATGGATCCAGCCAAGGTTTCAGCAGTATTGGAATGGCGGGCGCCAACTAACAAGAAGGAGGTGCAGCGATTCTTGGGGTTCGCGAACTATTACCGCAAGTTCATTCCAGATTTTGCCCGCTGGTCTGACCCAATCACTAGCTGCATCCGTGGAAAACAGCCCTTCCGCTGGACTGATCAAGCAGAGAAAGGGTTCCAGCAACTAAAGAAATTATTCACATCCCAGCCAATCCTTCAGCATCCAGATCCTGAAACCCTTTTTGTGGTGCAAGCGGACGCCTCTGATGTGGCAATTGGGGCTGTGCTCCTACAACCGGTGGGAGATCACCTTTATCCTTGTGCCTATTATTCTCGTCAACTAACCGCACCAGAGAGGAACTATACCATTTGGGAAAAAGAACTATTAGCCATAAAGGCAGCTTTTGAAACTTGGAGACATTGGCTAGAAGGGGCCAAATTTCCCATTGAAGTCCACACTGATCATCGGAATCTAGAACATCTAAGAACTGCCCGCAAGCTAAATCAAAGGCAGCAACGTTGGGCTTTATTCTTTGAACGTTTCAACTTCCAGATTCATTATGTGACCCCAGCCCAAACCAAGCAAGCAGACGCCCTGTCACGTAAACCGGAATACGCTGCAGGACGCAAGGAGACCTTTGAATCCCAACTACTGCAACCCGAGAACTTTGCCACGCTCACAGTGGGGAACACCAAATCCACTCCCATTGATTCAACTCCCTCTACTCCAGGGCCCATCTGTGCTCAAGAAATCAGGGCTAGTCAGCAAGCAGATGCCTGGGCGCAGGACCAACTTCGTCAAGGTCTGCATTTTCCCTTTTCGCTTAAAGATGGACTGCTTTGCTATAGAAATCATGTTTATATCCCACCCGGACCGGGCAGGGAAAAAGCACTTCGTCTGTGTCATGACTGCAAACCAGCAGGGCATTTCGGACTATTTAAAACCATGCATTTGATCCTAAGAGATTTCTGGTGGCCCAAGATCCGCAAGGATGTGGAAAAATATGTTAACACCTGCCCAGTATGCCAGCGCTCCAAGATAAGAAGGGAGAAGCCCTCAGGGCTTCTACACCCCCTTCCTAACCCATCTCGCCCATGGGAAATAATTTCTGCGGATTTTATCACTGACTTACCACCTTCCTGTGGATTCACCACGATCCTAGTGGTGGTGGACCTTTTCACCAAGTTAGCCCATTTCATTCCCTGTGAAGGTCTTCCCACGGCCCAAGAGACTGCAGATTTATTCCTCCAACATGTTTTCAGACTACATGGATTGCCCAAGAGTTTCGTCACAGACCGTGGTTCCCAATTCACCTCTCGTTTCTGGAAGGCACTACAAAAACTATTGGGCATAGACTCTCGTTTATCTTCAGCTCATCATCCCCAAACGGATGGGCAAACGGAGCGCACCAACGCCACTTTGGAACAGTACCTTCGCTGTTATGTAAACTACCAACAGGACAATTGGGCTTCTCTGTTACCACTGTCGGAATTTGCCTACAACAATGGAGTCCAGGCTTCTACAAAAGAAACGCCGTTCTTTGCAAACTACGGCTTCCATCCACGTTTCTTTCCCCCTGTCATTGAAACTTCAGAAGTTCCCGCAGCAGAAGATTGGCTGCAGGAACTCACAGCGGTGCAACAACTTTTGCTCCAGCAACTGGAACAAGCCAAGGAGGACTATAAACGTCACGCGGACAAACATCGCCAGCCGGGCCCCGAAATCAAGGTAGGAGATCGGGTTTTTCTGTCCACTCGCTTTTTGCCCTCACATCGCCCTTGCCGGAAGTTAGATGCCCGTTTCATTGGCCCCTATCCAGTGGTGGCGCAATTAAACCCCGTGACTTTCAAACTCCAACTTCCGCGTTCAATGCGCATTCACCCAGTGTTTCACCGCTCCCTGCTCCTTCCGGCGGATGGTGTGCGGCCAGATGTAGACCGGCCGGCCCCTGTCCCTATTTTGGTGGATGGGGAGGACGAGTTCGAGGTTCAAGACATTTTGGATTCTCGCTTTCACCGCCGCCGCCTGCAATATCTCATTGACTGGGTGGGTTTTGGCCCTGAGGAACGCTCTTGGGAAGACGCCTCCACAGTCCATGCTCCTGATCTAACCCGTCGCTTTCATCAGACCTATCCCGCCAAACCACGACCTCGCGCCTCGGGGGGAGAGTCCCAGTTTGGGAAGGGCCTTGAGGAGGGGGATAGTGTGATGACTCATGGGCCTTGTAGTCTTGCTCATGACATTGTAATGCCTGATGAAGAAGAAAACTTGGGTTTTTTACCTTCCCAGTCAGAACTGGAATCTTCTCAGCCTGATCTTTCCCAGGCAGATCTGGGAACCTTGCACCTGCAAGAAAGTTGTGTCCCAGAAGTATGTCAAACAAACCCTGAGCCTACATCTCCCGTGTTCTCTCGCCATGAGTTTTGTAAACAACAGAGGGGTTTGGAAGCAGCTTCGCGCAGAAGTGCGAGAATAGCAGCTAAGAATGTACCCAATTAAGTCTGTTTTTCGTGAGAATCTTTAAGGAGTCAAACATCTGGTCTCAGAGTTTAGCTTTCGTTTCTGGTTCCCAGAGAACTGCTTCGGCGGGAAAGTTAGACTCTATATAGGTGTTTTACCCGCGTAGTAACTTCGCGGAGTCAATTCGTCAGCCTCCGGAGCGAGTTGTGTCTGGACAGCGCGCTCCGATTCAAGCCTCGTTCCTGCTCAAGCCTAGCCTTGTTTCCAGCCTTCGCTCCTGTTTCCCAGCCTTTGTTTACCTACGGACCTTGTCTTGTTTCCCAGGACTAAACCTTGCCTTGTTTCACGGATTTTACCAAGTTATTCCACGGACCTTGTTCTTGTTCCTCGTTACCTTGTTCCACGTTTCAAGCCTTGTTTCAAGTATCAAGTTATTTCCTAGCCTTGCTCAAGTTCATGGACTAAAGGACCTTGTCATCTCCCCTCACTTTGCCTGGCAAAGTGAGTGTTTCGGTTATTGGATTACAACTTTGGACCTTAATATTTCATATTGGACATTGTTTCTTTGGACTAAATTTGACCTTTCCTGAAAGGTCTGCTTCTGGACTAACTTTTACATTTGCTTTTACTAACTTTATATATTTCCTTAATAAAGATATTAGATAGAATCTGGCCTCTGCGTATGGTTATTGGTGCTCTGTAGCCTGGGTCGTGACACATACAATGGTTTCAATGGCAGCTTTAACCACATTCCGTGGGAGAGCCAAGGTTGAGTTATCTCTTGACAGATGGGCAATCCAGTTGTGATAAGAGTCATGAGGTTGACAGAACGAAAGCAATATGTCCACAGAGGCAAGAAAGGGAGGTTTTGAGAAGGAGCAGATGGCTACTAATGAGAAAGGGTTTTGAGCAAACTTCCCACGGAAAGAGGCCTTGATTCTATCTTTAAGAGGAACCGCTTCTGAGAGAGTATTCAGAGGTGGTAACTTTGCTCATTGAGAAGTCTGATCCTGCTTCATGGACTCTTGTTTCATGTTTCCTTTGGACTTTCATGCCAAGTTCCTGTAAGCCTTGTATTTTGAGTTTTGTTCTTGTTCTTGTTCCTGGGTATTTTGGATTATCAAGTCATGTTCCTGAAAGCCTTGCGTTCTGAATCTCTTGTTCCAGTTAAGATCCTGTTCTTTGATCTAGTTCATGATCCTGTTCCTTGGACTAATTCTGATTACCTTGTTTGAAGTTCATTCTTGTGTTTGGATTTTTATGGACCCTTGCTTCAAGACTCTCAAGTGCCTCGTACCTGGTGGACCAAAACCTGGTTTTATTGACTTTGAAACTTTGATTTGCTAATGCTTACAAATTATCTTCAGTAAACAGCTTGCATTGCTTATAGCCTGGGGCTCCAGTGTGGTTTTATGGTGTCTAGGAGTGGAACAGCTCCTTCCTCCCTATGACTTCCCCTCACAGATTTATATATGGTTATCATGTCTCTTCTCAGTCTTCTCTTCTGCTAAACATGGCCAGTTCTTTAAGCCACTCCTCATAGGGCTTGTTCTCCAGGCCTTTGATCATTTTAGTCACCCTCCTCTGGACACATTCCAGTCATAGAATCGAAGAGTTGGAAGAGGCTCCAAGGGCCACCCAATCCAACCCTCTTCTGCGATGGAAGAATGCACAATCAAAGCCCTCTCAACAGATGGCCACTCATCTTCTGCTTAAGAGCCCCCAGAGAAAGAGACTTCATCACACTTCCAGAGTTGTAATCCGTTGTTCAAATGTCTATACCAGGGGTCCCCAAACTAAGGCCCGGGGGCCAGATGCGGCCCATCGAAGCCATTTATCCGGTCCCCATGGCACAAGGGCAGAAGGGGGTTGGGCTAAATAACCCAAGGGGTCCCTTCTTCTCTTGCAACCATTATTATTATTATTATTATTATTATTATTATTATTATTATTATTAAGGCTGTGTGGCCATCTGTCAGGGGTGTTTTGCTTGTGCATTTGGTGCACAAAGGCAGAAGGGGATTGGACTAAATGGCCCAAGGTGTCTCTTCCAACCCTCTTTATTATTATTATTATTATTATTATTATTATTATTATTATTATTAACATTGAGGCTGGGTGGCCATCTGTCAGGGGTGCTTTGGTTGTGCTTTTGGTGCACAAAAGCAGAAGGGGGTTGGACTAAATGGCCCAAGGGGTCTCTTCCAACCCTCTTTATTATTATTAGTATTAGTATTAACATTGAGGCTGGGTGGCCATCTGTCAGGGGTGCTTTGCTTATGCTTTCGGTGCACAAAGGCAATGGCCCAAAGCATCTTTTCCAACCCTCTTTTTTGTTGTTGTTATTATTATTATTATTATTATTATTATTATTATTATTATTACTACTACTACTACTACTATTATTACTATAGTCCAGCCCTCCAATGGTCCGAAGGATCGTGAACTGGCCCCCTGTTTAAAAAGTTTGGGGACCCCTGGTCTATACAATCTGATATGCTGCCTGTGTCAAAGGGTTCACATTAAAACGTTCAGCTAGTTTCCCTCTGCCTGAAATGGAACTAATATGCAGTGCGGATAGTGAGTGAGAAAAGCTCAAGGCAGTACCTTTTTTTACAGCTCAGGTCGAAGTTATTGGAAGGATCGTAATCTCCCATGCATAATTCTCCCCCTTTTTTTTTCTTCCTTGGGGGAAAATGCGCCAGGAAAAAAAAGCACCAAGGACCAAACAGCAGATGCTGTGTTACTTCTTCCACGGCTCGGCAGCCCGCTTGATCAAACGGCATAATTTGATTTTCAAATGAAGACACGGCAGGAATAACACTCGCTGCTGGAAAGCCCTCAAGCAATGAGCAACGTTGGCTGCTGCTTTTGCCAAGTGCCTTCCTTCCTTTTGTGCATTTTGCACAGCTTTGCCTTCCTTTTGCAACGGAGGGGAGGTAACCTTAGCAACTGAAAATGTGCACAAATGGGGAAATCTGGGGAAAGGGCTTCTACGTATATATTACAAAAAGCACAGCTTTCTTATGCCATTTTATATAAGACACGTGACTTTATTATGCCATTGTATATAATGGATTATTGACCGTCCACAGATATTGATATCAATGGAGGGTCCAGCCATGTTTATTCTCCATATTTATATTCCTTGTATTGACTATGTATTATAAGCACTGGATGATGGGTGTTATCATGCTTTAACCATGCTGGTATCTGCTTGCATCTAGAGGAGCTGCAAATGGTATTTATCGATTCCTGGTAGATTTATGTCTGTAGCAGCAGCAAAGGGAGATAGTATCTGGGAAAAAGCTTCAAGGCCATTCTTATGAAATATCTGGAGGAAAGAGATTTATCTGATGTACGTATTCTAGTTATACGAGCCAACGGGGGATCCGCACAAGAGAGACTGGCATTACCTATTGACAAATAGGATGAAAGCCTGCATCGTTTTTCAATTGTACAGTTATTCACTCCTCAATCTAATGTTTGTTGTACTAGGTTCAGTTATTTTTTTAAAAAGCTACACTTTGGGAGTGTTGTTTCCTGAATTGGATATGCATAACAGGCAGGCTGGTTTATGCAAAATCAGACAGGGGAGTGTTTGTGTATTTCGCCCTATAACTCTACTTCCACAAAGGCTCTCTTTGGATGTGTTTTTCTTTTAAGGAAAGCTTGGAATCATAGCCAGATGATATCCCACACTGGCACAGTGCACTGCAGCATGCCTAAAACCCCATGAAATCTAGAAAAACTGGAGGTTTCACAACCAAATTTATGAGCAGAGTTACAACGGTCCCTTTCTTTTACTCCGATTCACCCTGAGGACTGAATATTTATCCTCCATCAGGGCATCAGAGGACATGAAATGCTAAAATGGATGTGTTAGTATTCAAAATGCAAAAAAAATTATTATTTTTATTGTTGTTGTTGTTGTTAGACACACAACAAGATTACCACACAGCAAGCTGTGTTGTATTGCTGGCTGTTGTATTGCATCACACATCAGACACTTCCCAAGTGTTGTGTATTGGTGAATAATGCATGCAGATCCGAGTAGGGTGGCCTTTTGCAGCTGACAGATAATAATTCTGTCAGCACCGATTGTGTTTAAGTGCTGGCCAAGGTCTTTAGGCACTGCACCCAGTATGCTGATCCCCACTGGGATCACCTTGACTGGCTTGTGCCAGAGTCTTTGCAGTTCAGTTTTTAAATCCACGTATCGTGTCAGCTTTCCCAGTTACTTCTCACCAATCCCGCTGTCTCCTGGGATTGCAACATCGATGATCCATACTTTGTTTTTTCACACAATGGTGATGTCAGGAGTCTTGTGCTCCAAAACTCTGTCGGTCTGAATTCAGACGTCCCAGAGTAGTTTGACGTATTTGTTTTCTGTAACTTTTTCAGGTTTGTGATCCCACCACTTCTTTGTCGCAGGCAGATGGTATTTGTGGCACAAGTTCCAAGGGATCATCTGAACACCAGTGTTATGCCTCTGCTTGTAGTCTGTCTGTAAGATCTTCTTGCAGCAGCTGAGGATGTGATCTATTGTTTGATCTGCTTCCTTGCAGAGTCTACATTTGGGATCTGTCGTTGACTTTTCAATTCTGGCTTTGACGGCATTTGTTCTAATGGCTTGTTCTTGGGCTGCCAGAATCAGGCCCTCCATCTCCTTTTTCAAAGTTCCATTTGTGAGCCACATCCATGTTTTATCCTTGTCCATTTTGCTCTCAATGTTTCCCAGGAACTGCCCATGGAGAGCCTTTTTTGCCAGTTTTCTCTTCTGCTCTGGATTGTATTTCTACGGTAGTCACCCTTTGTATTTTGCACTTTAAGCAGTTTTCTACTATTGACTTCCATCAATGTTCGTTCTTGACTGCCTTTCCCATCATCTGCCAGGGCATGTTTCTTTTCCTATACAGTTTGTTTTGTTTGCAGAAGCCCTCTGCCTTCTGATTTTTTTGGCAGGTAAAGTCTGTCGATATCACTACGTGAGTGTAATTAGTAGTGGATTGTCATCAGATTTCTTGTTTTTCTGTCCAGATCATCCTGAGCTGCTTGTATTAACATCATTATCATCATTATTATTATCATCATGATCATCACTATTATTATTTGTGGTTTTGACAGTTTCATGGTTGATGTGACTATTTCTCCTGCAGCTGGCGTGTCACACTGCATATCGCCTATCAAGCACTAAAGAAGGCCACCCAGTTTAAATACTTAGCTCCAGTGGCCTCCATAGATGGTGACACAATGCCAAATGTATGTTCACAAATAAATGCATTCTGGTTGAAATGGTGGCAAACTACTGACATTCTGTGTTGTCAAAGGCTTTTCATGGCTGAAATCAGTAGGTTGCTGTGAGTTTTCTGGGCTGTTTGGCCATGTTCCCGAAGCATTCCCTCCTGATGTTTCGCCTGCATCTATGGCAGGCATCCTCAGAGGTTGTTGGAAACTAGGCAAGTGGGGTTTATATATCTGTGGAATGTTTAGGGTGGGATACAACACAGAGAAGCCACTGAAATCCACAAGCAGGTGGACAATTTCAACAGAAAGGAGGAAACCATGGAAATGAACAAAATCTGTCTACCAGTATTAAAAAAACCCCTCTAAAATCAGGACAGTAAATAAAGAACGATACTCAGAAAACAAAGGAATTCAAGACAGGAAACAATCAGGTCCAGCTAGCACCTTCCAACAAAGAATTACCCCAGGCAGGAAGCAGCCAGACCTTGAAGCTGAAAGGCTATTCAATACTAATTAAGCTGGCCATTTGCAACATTCACACCTGCCTCAGACAGACAGTCCTTTCTCTCACCCTGATCATTCCAGATATATAAACCCCACCTGCCTAGTTTCTAACAGACCTCACAACCTCTGAGGATGTCTGTCAAAGATGCAAGTGAAAAGTCAGGAAAGAATGCTTCCGGAACATGGCCATACAGCCCGGAAAACTCACAGCAACCCACTGGCATTCTGTGCAACTCAAAAATGTCTGAACAATACAAGGCTAAGATTTACACTACAGTTGTTCGGCCATTAGCCCTTTATGGGCAAAGTGCTGGCCAGCAACAAATAAACACGAGCAAGCCCTTAACACAATGGAAATGGAAATGCTGAGATGGACCCTTGGCTTGACACTTCTGGACCATGTGCCAAATGATAACATCTGGAATAAAAGTAATCAGCAAGAAAATGCAGGAAGCAAGACTGGCTATGTACGCAGGCATTTGAAGAATAAGCATGTGCTGGCTTCAACGTGGTCTGAATTACGGCTCTTGTATAAGGTCTGGTGGATGAATGGCATAAGCACTTTGCATTGTTTTAAACTTTGTATATTGTATTTTATGACTGTTTTAACGTTTTAGTTCATTGTATAACAGTGTAACGGCATCAATTGCCACTTGTAAGCCGCCCTGAGTCCCCTCAGGTGAGAAGGGCGGGGTATAAATGATTGAAATAAATAAATAAATAAATACAGTGGTACGGTCCTGTCATGAGAAGAGAACCAACATGAGTAGCAGAAACAACAGTACATTTGGAAATTGCAGGATGGCAACCATGTGGACAGCCAAAGAAAAGAGGGATGGACACCACCAACGCAGACATGCATGCTGCTAACCTGAGACCTGAGGCATGCCCGAAACAAAGTCCTGTGGAAACAACACTCACTATGCTAACCCTTCCATGGGAAAAGAGCTTGGAAATAAGAAGAATTACAATTATTATTATTATTATTATTATTATTATTATTATTATTATTATTATATTTGCCCCTTTTATCTAATGGATGATGGGGATCAGATTGGTTCTGTTCCTTTCTCCCACTGTGCGGTCCTGTTTGTTCCTCCTCATTTTGAAGCAAAAATTAACAATGGATTCAAATGGCAGGAAAAGAGATTCCACCTAAACATTAGAAAGAACTCCCTGAGGATGAGAGTGGAATATAAAGCCTTGGAGTCCAGTGGAATCTCCTTCTCTAGAGGTTTTTAAGCAGAGTCTGGATGGCCATCTGTTGGGGTGCTTTGATCGTGTCTCCCTGCCTGGCAAAAAGAAGGGAGATGGACTCGATGTTCCTTAGGGTCTCTTCTAGCTCTAGGATTTTACGACACTTCTGCTAACGAACAAGGATTGCAACGGCCCATTGAAAGGGAAAAGCAGAAGTTTCCGTGACTAATTACCATGACAAATGTAGTCCAAGAGAAAGTGCAAATAGAAGACTCAGGCGTGATGAGACGTTGTGGAAGAAAAGATGGGTTATAAATGAATACAGTCATAACAGTGATCATTATTTGCATGCATGATTTCTGGCTTCTATGTATGGCTCTGAAACCTGGCAGGAGGGAAATCAACTCATTTGAAATGTGGCCCTATGTGAGAATTCTTCAATATCATAGATTTCTATAAAGAGAAATAAATGAGTCCGAGAGCAGATTAAGAGATGAGCCCTCCCTAGAAGCCAAGGCCACTAAACCAAGACAGCTGTTCCTTGGTTATATTGTGAGAAGACATGGCTTACTAGAAAATAGCCAAGAATGCTTGGTAAAACCAAAGATAATAGGAAAAGAAGAAAACATTATTATAGGTGGAGAGGCTTAATAATAAAGATGCTTAAGACCTGAGCAGGGCTGTTGAAGACAGAGTGACTTGGAGGTCTCTTATTCATGAAAATGTAATGAAACTGACACAATAATAAATGTGTCTTGGGAAAGCAGCCTTTGAATGGAGCAAAATCTAAACCCCAGCAAATTTAAAGAGAAGATTATTGATTACCTTGGCTGCATAATGAAGTGCAGTGAGCTGTAAGATGGTGGCCCTTGCGTTGACATCAACATTGAGGCCCGAAACGAGGAACCGAAGGGCATCGTCTTGCGCTGTGACCGCCGCTTGGTGCAGTGGTTGAGCCCCGAGGGCATCCTTCCTGCTGTGATCAGCCTGGAAGGTGATAGGAAATTATTATTATTACTAGTAGTAGTAGTAGTACTTTTTTTTCCTTTTTTTCATCATTTTTAAAATGTATTTGTTATGCAATGCTTTTGACACGAAATAAATAAATTAGTAGTAGTAGTAGTAATACTGGTAGTAGTACTAATGGTTATACCAGGCATGGGCAAACTTCAGCCCTCCAGGTGTTTTGGACTTCAACTTCCACAATTCCTACTGGCTGTTAGGAATTGTGAGAGTTGAAACCCAAAACACCTGAAGGGCTGAAGTTTGCCCATGCCTGCATTATACTCTGTTTTTTCTCCCTTATCTGGAATTCCAGAATTCAAAATATTCCATAGTACGAATTTGTCCACATAGGAGGCTAACGCAATGACATCTTTGCTTCAGTGTATACAAACTTTTGTTTCATGTACAAATTTATTAAAAAAATATTGTACTGAATTACCTTCAGTCTATGCGTATAAGACATCTAGAAAGTGTGAATAAATTTTATGGAATTAAGTAATTATATGTTTTTAAGCTTGTATAATATGTTGACTGTTGATTTTTATTGATTTTGTTGGGGCATTGAATTTTGCCAGTTGTTGTAAGCCGCTTTGAATCCCCCCAGGTGAGAAAGGCGGAGTAAAAACGTTGTAAATAAATAACATTTCTAACATCTCTCATTAGATACAAACACAACTACAGTAGAGTCTCACTTATCCAAGCTAAACGGGCTGGCAGAAGCTTGGATAAGTGAATATCTTGGATAATAAGGAGGGATTAAGGAAAGGCCTATTAAACATCAAATTAGGTTATGATTTTACAAATTAAACACCAAAACATCATTTTATACAACAAATTTGACAGAAAAAGTAGTTCAATACGCAGTAATGTTATGTTGTAATTACTGTATTTACGAATTTAGCACCAAAATATCATGATATATTGAAAACATTGACTACAAAAATGGCTTGGATAATCCAGAAGCTTGGATAAGCGAGGCTTGGATAAGTGAAACTCTACTGTATTCCAAAATCTGGAAAAAAAAAACCCTGCTTAGCCACTGGGTAATCTTATGTAAATCACATTTGAAGAGATCCGACAGCAAATTCAGCTGTCAGAACTGAAGAGATAACTGAAGACCTATCTCTTCTGGCAGAAATGACTGGAAGGTACACAATAACGATTTCACAAACAGGTTATTTCTGAGAAAACACACACCTAAAGCCATAGAAAAATCCACAGAAAGGAATGATATATGCTGGCATCCCTCATGACTGCATCATGACTCATTCCGAAAAGAGTTGAAAACCTGTTTCTTTCAAGCCACCTTCGATTAAGATGAACAGCTGATTGAGTCCCCACCCTCACCTATATCCTAGCCTTCTGTACTTTATCTCTGCCCCATGTCACCAGTACTCCCAAGATATTGCAACTATAATTTTATCCCTCTCCCCAAGATCGAAGATTGAAGTGCCATTATGTCATTCCCGGCCTCTGGCTATGTTTTTATTGTGTAATGATGTGTTTTATAATTACTGTATATACTCGAGTATAAGCCTAGTTTTTCAGCCCTTTTTTATTGCTGAAAAAGCTTCCCTCGGCTTATACTCGAGTGAGGGTCCTGGCCGGCTTCTATTCAGGTCGGCTTATACTTGAGTATATAGGGATTCAGAGTTGGACAGTCTTATCTTATTAAAGTCTTATTATTATCTTAAATTACAGTTTTATATAAATATTCAAAAACATTTAACCTACTGATGCCTCAAATAATGCAATTTTATTAATATCTATTTTTATTTTTAAATTTGACCCGTAGCTGCTGCATTTCCCACCCTCGTCTTATACTCAAGTCAATAAGTTTTCCCAGTTGTTGTGGTAAAATTAGGTGCCTCGGCTTATATTCGGGTTGGCTTATACTCGAGTATATACGGTATGTATTAACTTGTTGTGATTGTATTGTATTTTTATATTGTTGTATTTTTTATACATTGTTGGGCTTGGTTCCCCATGTGAGCTGCCCCGAGTCCCTTTGGGGAAATGGGGTGGGATACAAGAATAAAGTTGTTGTTGTTGTTGTTGTTGTTATTATCATCATCCATGCCCACCTTATGTTTCTCTAGAAGCAGCCGGGCGATATCAAGGTGCCCGTTTTGTATGGCATCCATAAAGGGAGTAACTCCACATTTGTCCACACTGTCTGGTCCATAGCAGCACCTTGGAAAAAATAGAGGAAGGATGGGTTAGTGCAAAAATAACAGGCTAAACTCACAATACTTAAATATTAGCATTGTAGCAAACCCACTCTTGAGTTTTAGTATGACTTTTAAGCTGCTCAAGGTACTGGACCGATTCTTAGGATAAAGTTTAATATCTTGGAGATATCCTTTAAAGTTTAGGATACAACCTGATGTAAATTCACCACCCAAATAAAATGACAATTGCTAAGAAATGACAATTCACAGCAATGACAATGAAATAATTCTGGTAGCTCATACCCTGCATGGACATCAATGTATTTCTTCAATTCTAAGATACATTTCCCCTCTAGATAAACATCTCTAAAAATGTAGTGTGCCTTAGAATCATAGGTGTATCTTATGTATTTCTGGTGGTGGTAGTACTGAAATTAAGAGTGGGCATCTTTCAGGAGTGCTTTAGTGATGTATTTCCCTACACAGGGTTTGGATTGAATGGCCTTTGTTCCTTTGAGCTCTAAGAGTCTATGATGACACTTATTTTAAAATTCACACCAAATCAGGACAGGCAAATCGATGATTGTGTCTTCTTTAAAAATAATGAATTATTATGCCTAAGGGAGAAGAACAGGGGAAGAAATGCAGAGAGGAGACCGAGAACCGAGTCGCTGAGGAAAGAAGACCAAAATTTGCCTACCTTTCAAGTAGCACTTTCACAACCTCCAGGCATCCATGCATCGCTATGGGATGACAGAAGAAGTGATTAATTATATATGCTTTTGAAGAGCATGAGATAGAAAGAGAGAAGAGAATAGGAGATGCTTTTTCCTTTAATTAGTTTCATTTCCAATACCGTTTTGGCCATGAATGAACATTTCAATAACTGTTATTCACATCTGTTCAAAGCTACGGACAATGCGATTGCTGTTGCCCACTTTTGGTCTAAAACTATTTAGCTGTTTGTGATTCCTTTATTTTATCACTTATTTATTATGCAATGCTTTTGACATGAAATAAATAAATCTGTAATAATCATGGGCCTTGCAGGGTCAATTAGTTTACATTCCACATTTTGATTTCTCCATACTTTAAAACAGGCATGGGCAAGCTTGGGCCCTCCAGGTGTTTTGGACTGCAACTCCCACAATTCCTAACAGCCGGTAGGTTGTTAGGAATTGTGGGAGTTGGAAGTCCAAAACACCTGGAGGGCCCAAGCTTGCCCATGCCTGCTTTGAAAGATTGATTTAGAGGTTGAAGTGGTCTGAGATCACAATTTCAGGGATTTTAAGATCACTGAATTCATAGTGTAATAATAAATTCTATTTTAATAGCAATATTTTTAATATTTGTATGTCATAGATTAATAATTACATTGTTTTAAATGTTGTGAGCTGCTTTGCATCTCAGTCAAGACATAAAAAGATATAAATATGATAATATTACTAATAATTTATTTATTTATTTATTTACATCACTTTTACCCCGCCTTTCTCTCAGAGGAGACTCAAAGCGGCTTACAGTAATAGGCAAAAATTCAATGCCTAAAAACAATGTAAAAACAACAATTCATATAAAACAATCTACAAAACAACAGTTCATATAAAACAGATACCATTACAAAATAAAATCACATTATATAAAATTTTAAGAATGTCCAAGATTAAAATCCCTTCATCCAGAATCCTCAAGTCCCTAACAAATAACAATTCGTCCCTTTGAAAAAGTGAGAAGGCAAACCAGTTTTCTCATGTTGTATGTCCAGCCATACAACCTATAATACCCAGCTGACATGGCTGGGGGATAATGGGAGTTGTAGGGCAACAAATACAGAGACACTTTGGGTTGGGGAAGGCTGTTGTAAATGGTAAAAAGGTAATTAACTCTGCTGGGAGAAGAATGTCACAAATGCAAAGAGAAGCATAATGTTCTGTACATGACTCCAAAGATTAAGAAATGAAATGAGATGTGGTTGAAAGGGATACTAGAATTCCGTGTGTGTGTGTGTGTGTGTGTGTGTGCGTGCATATGCATGTGTGCACATTTTTGAGTGTGTGTGAGAGAGAGAGACTGCTTCCTGAAGAAGCCAGAGTTTGGAAAAGTTTTTTTTTTTTTTTTACATAAGCCTTCGTGTAGTCATGCTGACTGGAGGATTCTTGAAAATTTTGTTTAAAGAAGCATCTTTTCCAGATGCTAAAAGATCCCCGGGATATGTTGAAAACAATGACTTCCCTGTGGGCCAACAAGCAAATATTGAACCCATGTCCCTAGTTCACTCCTGGCTCTCCATTCGTTTTGCTTTGCTTTAGCTGGCTGCAGGCAACCCAGTCCACCCATTTCTTCAATTCTCCATTCTTTTTTTTTTAAGTGGTGCAACATTGTTCTCAAGCTACACAAAAAAGCCATGAGAAAATCTGCAGCTCTTCTCAAAACAATTCTGCTTAAAAACGTCCACAGAAGGAGACTCCAATGGACTCCCAAGCATCACATTCTACTGTTGGACAGGTCCAGCCATTAGAAACTTCTTCCTAAAGTTTATGTGGAATTGTTTTTCTTGCAATTTGAATCCAGGGCAGCAGAAAGCAGTCTTTCCCCCTCCTCAGTGGCGCATCCTGTCCAATATTTGAACATGGCTCTCAGATCCCCTTCTCTCAGCCTTCTTTTCTCCAAACTAAACAGACCCAGGGTTGTTGTATGTTTTCCGGGCTGTATGGCCATGTTCCAGAAGTATTCTCTCCTGACGTTTCGCCCACATCTATGGCAGGCATCCTCAGAGCTTGTGAAGTATGGAGAAACTAAGCAAGGAAGGTTTATATATATATATCTGTGGAAAGTCCAGGGTGAGAGAAGAACTCTTGTCTGACATGATAGGTGTCTGGCATTTCTGTCAAGCACTTGATGAACCAACCTGGACACAGTATATTATTTGGGAACACAGAAATGCTTGACCACTCCAACACCTATCATGTCAGACTACACAGAGAAGCCATTGAAATCCACAAGCATGTGGACAACTTCAACAGAAAGGAGGAAACCATGAAAATGAACAAAATCTGGCTACCAGTATTAAAAAACTCAAAAATCAGAACAGTAAATAAGAAGCAACAAGTTCCAGACATGAATCAACCGGGGCAGCTAACGACTCTAAACAAAGTATGCCCCCAGCAGGAAGAAGCCAGGAGATGAAGCTATTCAATGCTAATTAAGGCGATTAACTACAACATTCACACTAGCCTCCAACTGACAAGAATTCTTCTCTCACCCTGGACTTTCCACAGATATATATAAACCTTCCTTGCTTAGTTTCTCCATACCGCACAACCTCTGAGGATGCCTGCCATAGATGTGGGCGAAACATCAGGAGAGAATACTTCTGGAACATGGCCAGACAGCCTGGAAAAAATACAACAACCCTGTGATCCCGGCCATGAAAGCCTTCGACAACACATTAAACAGACCCAGAATCCTAAGCTGTTTCTCAGAGGGATTCATGTCTCCCAGACCTTTGACTATTTTGGTCACTTTTCACTGGACACCTGTCCTGTCCATCTCCTTCTTGAATTGCTTTGCCCAGAACTTGGCATCGTGATATTTCAGGCAATGAGTAACCAATTAGAACAGAACTATGACTTCCCTCAATATACCCCTTTTGAAGCAGTCTAGAATCGCATTGGCTTCGTAGCTTCCACATCACACTGTTGGTTCACGCTCAGCTTGTGGTCTACTAAGACTCCTAGATCCCTTTCCCATGGAAACCTTTGCTTATAGTTCATTCATTACTATTACGGTGGTGGGTGCCTCACTTGTTGGATCATACATCCCATGTTCTACCTGCTGTGTGCAGAGGGGTCCTTCTGATCTTGCTCTCTGTATCCCAGATGCCAGGAGAGACATCGAGCAGGTACTGGATCACTCGGGGATCCCCTTCTCGGCAAGCGATGTGGAAACAGTTCCAGCCGTCTTTGTTCTTCAGCAATGGGTTTGCTCCATGCTGGACGAGATCTTGGATGACTTCCAAGTTCCTCCTTGTGCAAGCCATCATGAGGGGTGTCCTAAAAGGAGAAGGGAGAGTAAACAGAACATGCAGTCAATTATCAGGGATAAAAAACATTTTTCGATTCCTAACTTTCAATATTTTATAGTCCATCTTGGACCAAACAGAAAACAATGTTACATTTCCCGAGAAGGCTTAGAAACGGTGTTCCTGTGTATTTTTGCATGCATTTCTGTACCTTTCTGAACTAACAAGTTGATTACACAATGTAACAAAATTTGAAAAAAATTCAGTTCCTGGTTTGAAAGTGTTATCTCCTGTTTAATTGTTTGGTACTTACAGCAGAGTCTCACTTATCCAATGTTCTGGATTATCCAACACATTTTTGTAGTCAATGTTTTCAATATATCATGATATTTTGGTACTAAATTTGTAAATACAGTAATTACTACGTAGCATTACTGCAGATTGAACTACTTTTTCTGTCAAATTTGTTGTATAACATGATGTTTTGGTGCTTAATTTTTAAAATCATAACCTAATTTGATGTTTAATAGGCTTTTCCTTAATCTCTCCTTATTATCCAACATATTCGCTTATCCAATGTTTTGCCGGCCCGTTTACGTTGGATAAGCGAGACTCTACTGTACTTTGAAAGTCGTTGTTCTACTTCAGAAACTTCGTTTTTGTGCCTGCCATAATCTAGGTTGAATTGGTTAAGGCTATGAGATATTCATTGAATAACTACAGCAAAATGTGCTGCAGGATGTCTTTGTTTTTGCAGTTTACTAAACCTTTTCCATGTTTTATGACTGAACCAATTAAGAAATGATATTTATAATCCAGGAACAAAAAAAATGTGTTAGATAGTGTTATATTTCCCACAGTTTATAATCTAGAGCCTAATTGTATTCTTTTCTTTTTTTACTCCATTTTTAATTAACTTTTTAAAAAATATATACACATAAAGAAAATAAGCATACTTACCTATCTCTCTCTCTCTCTCTCTCTCTCTATATATATATATGAGAAAGTAAAGTATATACATTTGTCCGTTTGTACCACTAAGGCTGTCGTGAGGTGAAGTGGCCCTCTATTATGTCACTGGATTGGCTACTGCAAGGTGACGAGGGGTTTTGTGCTGCTACTGGGAAAGGAAACAAGGAGAAAAAGAAGGGAAAGAAAGGAAGCAAAAGGAAAGGAGGAAAGTTATGAATGGAGGCAAGGAAGGAAGGAAGGAAGGAAGGAAGGAAGGAAGGAAGGAAGGAAGGAAGGAAGGAAGGAGAGAAAGAGAGAGAAAGTAAGGAAAAACAGATGAAGGAAGGGAGAGGAAAAAAGAAAAAGAGAAGAGGTGTATGAGAGAAAGCAAGGAAAGGAGGAAAGAAAGGAAGAAAAGAGGAAGGGAGAATGTGAATTTGGGAAGGAGCCACAAGGACATCCTGCCCAAAGAGCATAACCAGAAAGTTGCAATGGAAACATTGTGAGGAAGGTTTTCTAAGAGCTGGAGAAAGGAGAAAGCAGGTGGGCAGCAGCACCTCGGACAACAGGGTTATAGCAGGTATATAAACTACAGTAGAGTCTCACTTATCCAAGCTAAACGGGCCGGCAGAAGCTTGGATAAGTGAATATCTTGGATAATAAGGAGGGATTAATGAAAAGCCTATAAAACATCAAATTAGGTTATGATTTTACAAATTAAGCGCCAAAACATCATGTTATACAACAAATTTGACAGAAAAAGTAGTTCAATACGCAGTAATGTTATGTTGTAATTACTGTATTTACGAATTTAGCACAAAAATATCATGATATATTGAAAATATTGACTACAAAAATGGCTTGGATGATCCAGAAGCTTGGATAAGCGAGGCTTGGATAAGTGAGACTCTACTGTAATACAGTAGAACCTCTACTTAAGAGCATCCCAACTTAAGAGTGTTTTGAGTTAAGAGCTGTCACTTGACCCAGGTCTTGCTTTGCCATAAAGGCAGCATTTTGAACTAAGAGTGAGCATCAGAGGGAGTGATAGCATGATAGTACAGGGCTTTAGGGCTTCAAGGGAGCAGCCTCCGAGCCTCGTGCTCTTGTTTGCTTTGGACGATTGTGGTCTGCTTTGCTATTATCCTCTTTGAGTAACCTTGGGTTAGTTACTTTTAATGTGGTTTTTATTCCTCGTCTGTTTGACTTCATGAAGAGAGAGGGGCAGGGGAGAAAACAAAAGAGGGGGGAGGCTGGAATCAGGACAGTAGAAAGAAGAAAATGATGCTTCTGCCTCTTCACTTTGTGCTTTGTGCTTCCTTGCCACAACTTTGTGCGTCTTTGTGCATTTAAAACTTGGTCTTTCTTTGTCTCTTGATCCATGTGAAATGTGCATTTATACATTATTTGTTATTTATAAGGTACATTTCATTATCCCCAGTCTTTTAAACTTCAACACGCCTATCTGTATTTTATAATGCATTTTATGAATGTTTTATGTAAGTTAATTTTTAACTGATTTATAATGTATTGTACAGGTTTTATTTGTGTGTTTTATTGTAAGCCGCCCTGAGTCCCCTGTTGGGTGAGAAGGGCGGGATATAAATATTGTAATAAATAAATAAATAAATTTAAAAACATGTAACAAAATTGGGTGTAGGTAGTGGGTTTGGGGGGCTAGGACAAATTAATAGCATTTCAATGGGAAAATCTGCTTTGGGATAAGAGCATTTTGAGTTAAGAACTCGGCCAAAGAACAAATTAAAACCTTAATTCAAAGTATCACTGTAATAATTATAATAGAAGATAACATACCAGTCTGATTTTTTCAGGCAGTCGACAGCAGCCCCTCGGTTCAGCAGGTACAAGGCGCAGTCCCAGTGCCCCATGGAAGCCGCTTCGTGGAGGGGACGCTTGTAATCGTTGTTGAAGAGCTCCAGATCCATTCCCAAGGTCTCGACTAAGTATTGGACGATGCTGAGGTGGCCGTGCCGGGCGGCATAGTGGAGCAGAGTGTCCCCCGACCGGCCAAAGTGCTTCCTCCGCACCTCCTGGCTCAAGCCCTCCACACTTTTCATTTCTTCTTGAAGAATGGGGAGCTTCCCTTCTTGAACCAACCTGGGAAGAGCTTTCTGGAGCTCCCCTTCAGACATCATTGGGATTGGTCAAAGGATCTGTAGAATAAAGACAGTGATTTTTTATTATTTAAAATCATAGAACCATAGAATAATAGTGTTGGAAGAGACCACGTGGGCCATCTATTCCCACCCCTTGCCATGCAGGAAAAGCACAATCAAAGCAGCCCCAACTGATGGCCATCTAGCCTCTGTTTCAAAGCCTCCAAAGAAAGAGCCTCCACCATAGTCTAGGGCAGAGAGAGAGTTCCACTGCTGAACAGCTCTCTCTCAGTGAGGAAGTTCTTCCTCATGTTCAGGTGGAATCTTCTTTCCTGGAGTTTGAAGCCATTGTTCCACGTCCTGGTCTTCAGGGCAGCAGAAAACAAGTTTGCACTCTCCTCCCTATGAATTCCCCTCACATATTTGTATATGGCTGTCTCCTCTCAGCCTTCTCTTCTGCAGGCTAAACATGTCCAGCACTTTAAGCCGCTCCTCATAGGGCTTGTTCTCCAGACCCTTGATCATTTTAGTTGCCCTCCTCTGGACACATTCCAGCTTCTCAACATCTCCCTTCAACTGTGGTGCCCAGAATTGACCAAGACAGGATAGAGGGGGAGCATGCCTTCCCTGGATCTAGACACTAGACTCCTATTTATGCAGGCCAAAATCCCGTTGGCTTTCTTAGCAGCCACATCACATTGTTGGTTCATGTTTAACTTGTCGTCCACAAGGACTCCAAGATCTTTTTCACACGTACTGCTGTCGAGCCAGGCCTCGTCCCCCATTCTGTATTTTTGCATTGTATTATTTCTGCCCAAGTGGAGTATCTTGCATTTATCTCTGTTGAACTTCATTTTGTTAGTTTCGGCCCATCTCTCTAGCCTGTTAAGATAGTTTTGAATTCTGCTCTTGTCTTCTGGAGTGTTGGCTATCCCTCCCAATTTGGTGTCATCTACAAACTTGATGATCATGCCTTCTAAACCTTTGTCTAAGTCGTTAATAAAGATATTGAACAGAACCAGGCCTAGGACGGAACCCTGCTTATGGCACTCCACTTGTCATTTCTTCCTCAATGCGGAAGAAAAAACATGCAGGTCAAGAATAGGTCTCTACAGTCACCTATGGACCCACCACCAAAAGTACACTTGAAAGGCAATCATACTTGGACATGAGTGATCGCCATTGATGATGAAGATGTCACTTCTTTCCAGGATGAAGAAGAACTACAGTACAGTCTCACTTATCCAACATAAACGGGTCAGCAGAACGTTGGCTAAGTGAATATGTTGGATAATAAGGAGGGATTAAGGAAAAACCTATTAAACATCAAATTAGTTTATGATTTTACAAATTAAGCACCAATACATCATGTTATACAACAAATTTGACAGAAAAAGTAGTTCAATATGCGGTAATGTTATGTTGTAATTACTGTATTTACGAATTTAGCACCAAAATATCACGATATATTGAAAACATTGACTACAAAAAATGTGTTGGATAATCCAGAACGTTGGATAAGCGAGTGTTGGATAAGTGAGACTCTACTGTATTGGGTTTGGTCACTCAACCAATGACAGATCCACTGAAGAGTAGTGTTGCCTTGGCCATATTGGACTAATTTACTTGCAAGAAAGTCATGGAAGGCCTTGTCAGGATCTGCTCCATCCACAGCATTCCCTGCATCTGCCAAGCTTGTAACTCTATTGGAAATAGAGATAATATGATAAGAAATCCATATAGATAACAATTCAATAAATACCCTAAAACAGGCCCGGGCCAACTGGGCCCTCCAGATGTTTTGGACTCCAACTCCCACAATTCCTAACAGCCGGTAGGCTGTTAGGAATTGTGGGAGTTGGAGTCCAAAACACCTGGAGGGCCCCAGTTGGCCCATCTATATCCTTCTATTATTCTCCTTACCTTCTTTGGGCCTTTAGTTGTTTTGGACTTCAACTCCCAGGATTCCCAGTGTACTTAGCAAATAGCCGGGAATCCTGGGAAATGAAGTCCCAAAAAAAGTCTCGAAACCGGAAGTAGGAGCAAAACGCTTCATTCGTCCCAGAGCTATCGAAAACCCGGAAATTGATCTTGGATAGGTTGCTGAGAATGTCAATCAGAGGTATTGGGCGGGGCTGCTCCCTAGCAGAGCGTCAATAGGGTTTCGTTGCCAAGGAGAAGCAAGTTAGGATGAGCGCGCAAGACAGGAAGTGTTGATTTCTTCCAAGATCAGAGTAAGTAGAAAGGACAGCCTTAATTGCTTAGTGTTTAATTAGTAATGATTACTTGCCTTTTAATTGTCTTGACTTATTGGGATCTGGGTATTTTTAGGGGACTGCTGCCACTGATTCAGAGTTATTCCTAACTTTGGGTGGGTTATTTAAAATCATTTAAATTAATCAAGCAAAAGATATGACAGTCTCATTTATTTTTTCTCATTTATTTTTTTCATTCTGTTTATTTTGATAAGTCATTTATTTAAAAAGTTTGATTATTCATTTAAAGCTCAAGATCATCCAATGTGGACTTAATTTCACTTTCAATTGTTTCTATTACAGGTTGAATATCCATTATTATTACAGTATATGATGTGTGTATATATATATATATGTGTGTGTGTGTGTATGTTATAATTATTATAAATAATATAACATTTATCTGTGTCATATTATTTATATTATATATATATACAGTAGAGTCTCACTTATCCAAACCTCGCTTATCCAAGGTTCTGGATTATCCAAGCCATTTTAGTAGTCAATATTTTCAACATATCGTGATATTTTGGTGCTAAATTCATAAATACAGTAATTACAACATAACATTCCTGCGTATTGAACTACTTTTTCTGTCAAATTTGTTGTATAACATGATGTTTTGGTGCTTAATTTGTAAAATCATAACCTAATTTGATGTTTAATAGGCTTTTCCTTAATCCCTCCTTATTATCCAAGATATTCGCTTATCCAAGCTTCTGCGGGCCAGTTTAGTTTGGATAAGTGAGACTCTACTGTATATAATACTCATAATAAGCAAAGGATATGAATGGGACAGTCTCATTTATTTCTTCATTCTGTTTATTTTGATAAGTCATTTATTAAAAAAAGAGTTTAATTATTCATTTGAAGTTCAAGATCATCCAATGTGGACTTAATTTCACTTTCGATTGTTTCTATTACAGGTTGAATATCCATTATTATTACAGTATATGGTGTGTGTATATATATATGTGTGTGTATTATAATTATTATAAATAATATAACATTTATCTGTGTCACATTATATATATATATATATATATATATATATCTCATAATAATATGTTATAATTTATATATATAATATGTGTTATATTATTTATGTTATTTATATTAGAAAAACATTTTATTGATTAGCCCTTAGGCCATATCAAAGTACCAAGCCAAACAACCAGCCTTGAAAAGACCTGATTACATTCTAAACAAAAATTAGATAAAACACTTGTAACAATACAATAAATAAATATGATAAAACTGACTGTATGCACCATATTTCATGGTCACCCCTACAATTTTACCCCAATCTGCCACACATATGTGGATCTCAAACGTATTGTTTTGCTCAAATACAGAGCTGTTTTATATGTTATTTTTGGATCTTGGCCGCACATAAAATACGTTGTATTATTTATATTAATTATAATATATTATGAATATTATATATAATAATTAATATAACTAATATAACATATGTGTTATATTATTTATATTATATATAATACTCATAATAATGTACTATGTGTTCTATTATTTATACTAATTATAATATGTATTATTATAAATTTATAGCTATAATATTAATAACAGAATATAAACTAGCTTGGGGACCCGGCGTTGCCCGGGTTATTAGAAGAAGGCATTGTATGTTTTGGGATGCGAGGTAATATCAGTTAAGTTTGATCCAGATCCGTTGGGTTTAGTGCTGTCTGGATAAGGGTGAACTACAATTCCCATATTCCTAGGGCAATCACCCCCAAACCCTGACAGTATTCACAGTTGGACATGTTGGGTCTATATGACAAGTTTGGAACAGATCTGATGTCAGCTGGGTTCAGTTTTCTCTGGATAAGGGTGAACTATAACTCCCAAAATGAAGGTCCATTCCCACTAACCCCTGCAGTATGTTCAGTTGGTCATGGGGCTTCTTTGTGCCAAGTTTGGTCGCAGTTCATTGTTGGCGGGGGTCACAGTATCAGTGAAGGTACTGCAAGTCCCATCATCCATCGCAAGTGTAGTCCAGATTCATCGATGGTTGGGTTCACAGTACTCTCTGGATGTATAGCCGTGAATAGCATTTCCCCTCTATATTATTTTATTTATTTATTTATTTACTTACAGTATTTATATTCCGCGCTTCTCACCCTGAAGGGGACTCAGGGCGGATCGCATTACACATATAAGGCAAACATTCAGTGCCTTGACATAGAAAAAAGACAGAGACAAACGCAGGCTCCGAGCTGGCCTCGAACTCATGACCTCTTGGTCAGAGTGATTTGTTGCAGCTGGCTGCAGCTGTCTGCAGCTGGCTGCTCACCAGCTTGCGCCACAGCCCGGGCCCGAGCTATATACTCTTAGTTTATATTTCTCAGTTTTCTGATTATTATAATTTGACTTGTAAGATCATCAGGAAAGCAACCTGATGTCTTTAGGCACATTTACACTGTAACTTCAATGCTGTTTGACACCACTTTAATTGCAGTGGCTGAATGTCATTGAATCCCGAGACCTTTAGTAGTTTTATGAAGTCTTTAGCTTTCTCTGCTAAGGAGGGTCGGTCTCTCACTGCATTAAAAATCCCGGGATTTCATTGCATTGAGCCGACGTAATCATACTGCATTCATTCATTCTGCAACCCACAATCTGAATTAAACTAATTTGGTTACTTACTTTCATTGGCCGCAGTGAACCGTTTTAAGCGACGCCACTTGACCAACGCCGACTGCAGAGCTTTGATCCAGAGCAGGGAAGGCATCTCTCCCTTGACGCAACCTTTTAGCCAAAGGCCAAGAAGCAGCCAAGATCCGAACAGAGGCCTCTATCCCAATTGCCGGAGCAAGAAGCATCCCAAAGGTACCACACCTGACCATTTGGCGGAAGTATGAAGCAAGTGTATCTGGTTTTCTGACTGCATGCAGATTATAAACCATGGAACATTTTTGCAAGACTTTAGGCACGGGCAAACTTGGGCCCTCCAGGTGTTTTGGACTCCAACTCCCACAATTTCTAACAGCCGATAGGCTGTTAGGAATTGTGGGAGTTTGAGTACAAAACACCTGGAGGGCCCAAGTTTGTCTGTGCCTGCCTTAGCCACTTTGTGTCTCAATCAAAGAGATAATGGTAGGCAATAATAATAATAACAACAACAGCACAACATTTTGGAATATTTGGGGGGAGGGATATTTTCAAGCAGTGGATGCTTGAATCTGTGGGTATAGACTATGTGAATATGGAGGGCCAAATTGCATCTCATTAAGTATGTACCAATTGAGCATCCTTTGTTCAGAATTCAGAAATCTGAAATACTATTGTTGTTGTTGTTGTTGTTGTTGTTATTATTATTATTATATTGATGTATATTCCGCTTTATCTCTCCCGAAGGAGACTCAAAGCAGCTTAATATAAAAGTATCAGCATACAATTTAAAATATACCAATATACACAGGATTAAATATAAACAGCATTGCAAAATTCCCAGTTGAAATCATTAAAATATATTCGAAATTAAAAACCACAGCACCGCAAAGAATTGATCTATAATACCTTCTTTAAGGTTTTAGCCTGCTTAAAAAATGTCCACGTATTGTATTAATAGGCTGTATCTGTTAGGTTGATATGAAACATAACTGCATTTAGTCTCAAAGATATCTCACTATGCACATGTATGAAAATAGGTGGGTTCTAAAATCCAAGCTCCAAAACGCTTCTGGTCCTAAACATTTTGGATAAGAGATGCTCAATACGTATATCCAAATATAGGTATTTTAAAATCCCAAATCCAAAACACTTTTGGTTCTGAGTATTTTGGATAAGGCATACCCAACTTGTATATGCAACTGTAGATATTCCAAAATTTGAGACAAACCCAAACTCTCAAACACTTCTGGTTTCAAGCATTTCAGAGAAGGGGTACGCAACCTATATAGCTGTTGTAGTTCAGCCCATTATTGTATCTGCTCCTGTTGTCAATGAGAAAGTGAATCATGGGATTTTTAAGCCTGTGAGCCAGCATGAGATTTTAAGTCCTGACAGGAGACACAGCAGTCTTGTCTCCTGTGTCCCCAGCAGCTAGTGAAGGTCACATTCCAGAGAAGGGTCCAGATGCTGTGAAGTCTTTATCTAGAGAAGCAAGATCAGAAGCTGAAATGAGTTCGGAGGATAAAACCCCAGGTAGAGAGTATAATGAGCTGATAGATAGGAGACTTAGTTTTCGTAAACCCCGGGCTGCACAGCAGAATCTCTGAAGGTCAAAGTGCTTGTTAGAGAAGAAGCCATTATCAGGTAGTCAGGGAAAACGGCATGATTTCATGTGTATATTAGAGAGGCCAAGGGGATTTTCCAGCAGTCTGGTCCACATTGGTAATTGTTCATTCATGTTTTATGCTTCCAAGTTTAAAGGATTGTTCCAGTTTTCTTGTTTTGGATTTTTTGTTGCCTTATGTATCCTGTTTCTCTTGTATTTCTGTGCTTTTGAAAAGACTCTTGTACCTTGAATCTTGTGGACTATTTCATACATTTAGACTTGACATTTTTATTATTTTGCTGAACTGCTTTTTACATAATCTTCAATAAACTGATTTGCTGATTTTACTTGGACTGGAGTGTGGTGGTTAAGTACAGAGGTGCTTCCTGCCCTGTAGTATAACAATACCTAACAATCACACAGAATTTTGCTATAATTTTTTGTCTGTCTGTCTTTTTGTGATGGAGGAGCAGGTCAGTACCGTCTCATCACCGACTACTTCCGCAAGAAGCCTCACCCCTCGCGATGCTCAGGTAACATGTCAGTGAGCAACAAAATCAAAACAGAGGAAACCACGGATCCCCCCTTATCTACAGATGAGGATTCATGCTCCCTTTTGGAAGACTACGAGTCAGTTCCTAGCACATGCCCACAGGCTTCCCACAATAGTGACCAATGGGAACAGGATGATGATAAATCCATGCTGGAGGGGCTTCTTGAGTGCCCTCTGGGCGATGGAAGTGTCAAGCGGGAAGTTGATGACACAGAGGTCAACCTGCTTCCGGACGTGTGTTTTGAGCTCTTAAGGACTGCATCTTGGGAAGTGCCACAAGGAAGCATCAATCACATGTCGGCAAGTAACAGAATCAAAACAGAGGAAACTGCGGACCCCCCCTTGGCTACAGATGAGGATTCCTGCTCGCTTTTGGAAGGCTGCGAGGAGCCAGTGGTTCCTAGCAAACGCGCACGGATTTCCCTCTATGGTGACCAGTGGGAACAAGATGATGATAAATCATTGCTGGAGGGGCTTCTTGAGTGCCCTCTGGGTGATGGAAGTGTCGAGCAGAAAGTTGACAACACAGAGATTGACCCGCTTCCGGACGCATGTTTTGGGCTCTTGGGGACCGCATCTTGGGATGTGCCGCAAGGAAGCATCGATCAGCTGCCGGACGAAGTCCTCCAGGAGATCTTTGCCCTTGTTCCAGCCACTGATCTCTTCCAGAGCCTCAGCCTGGTGTGCCAACGTTGGTGGCGGATCATTGCTGACCATCAAGTGAGTGCCATGTTATGCCAGGATGGGCAATGGTCAAGCCATGGTCCATATGTAGACATCCCTTTCTTTTTCAGGGCTGGACTCTCTCCTTACAAAAATTATCTAGGACAGCGGTTCTCAACCTGGGGTCCTCAAATGTTTTTGGCCTTCAACTCCCAGAAATCCTAACAGCTGGTAAACTGGCTGGGATTTCTGGGAGTTGTAGGCCAGAAACATCTGGGGACCCCAGGTTGAGAACCACTGATCTAGGACATTTTGAAAAGTTGGGATTAAAAACACCTGGAAGGTATCCATTCCAGAACCCTTTGCACAAGACAACATTCATGTCTTCTTATTAGTTACTCTCTTCTCATCATGGCTTAACACAGGCCCCTTCTACACTGCTGTATAAAATTCAGATTATCTCCTTTGAACTGGATTATATGGCAGTGTAGACTCATATAATTTAGTTCAAAGCAGATATGTGGATTTTCTGTAGGAAATAGCAACCTTCTTCAAACTTCCACTAGTTATTTGTTGCGTATATAATTCAGATTGCTTACTGTATTGTATATGTGTGTATTGGTTTGCAGTTTTCCTTAACTCTTTGTTGTGGGAGGGGCTGCAGACCATGCGATCAGATCTGGGACTATTCATGACTCAGACTCCATTTTAGAAACTATGCTTAGAGACTTCAGTAGAAACCAATGTATGCTTTTAGAAGTCAGTAGGGACAGAATGCTGTACAGAACCCATTAGACTTTCAAGGCAGAAACAGAGACTCTATTAGACTCTCAGACCAGAGAGCTGCTTCAGGTTTCGGACTGTTGATTATAAGAAAGATGACCTGTGTTATCTACATAAACTACTTCAAATCTGAGTATTGTTGTGTGTTTTCCGGGCTGTATGGCCATGTTCCAGAAATATTCTCTCCTGACGTTTCACCCACATCTATGGCAGGCATCCTCAGAGGTTGTGAGTTATACCTCACAACCCCTCTCACAATCTCAAGAAACAAGGTAAAGGGAAAGCTGCTTACCAAAACATACATATACAATACAGTAAGCAAACAGAATCATATACAAACAAATCACTAGTGGAGGCTTTAAGAAGGTTGCTATTTCCAACAGTCGGGGATACTCCAAAATGGAGCCCATAATGTCTAAGTGAAAACCACATAGCAAAGCAAAACCAATTAAGGCCATGGCTTAATGTTCTGGAATCACGAGAGTTGTAGTTTTGTAAGGGTCTTATCTTCCCTGCCCAAGAGTGCTGGTGCATCAACCAAACTCCAGCTCCCAGGACTCCTTAGCATGGAGCCATGACAGTTAAAGTAGTGCTAAACTTCATTACTTCTACAGTATAGATGCACCCTTCACTTCATTTTGGATTATGCATGAGTGATATCCCAGTAGGTTGTATTTGCAATTCTGATGGTATGGATATCCAGTCTCTGTTGAGTTTTGGAGACCTCTTTATTTGGCTTTACAGTTCATTCCGTGGAAAAAGCTGTACCATCAGTACCTGAAGGCTCAACCCGAAGCGCTGTTGACCGTCAAAGCAATTCTGCAGCGGTACCACCTGAGCAAGGAGCAGGACGAGTGTATGCTGGGATTCATCCGGTGGGTCATGCTTCTCAAACAGGATTCCCCCCAAAAAACAGGAAGGGCAGGTTCAGTTGCTGTGTTATGAACCTCTTTAAGGCAGAATGTAAATCAATTGGCAATGCCTCTCATTGGGTCTTACAGTCAGACAGCTAAATCTACACATTCTGCACCCATGAATTCAACTCACCTGTGGCTTGAAAATATTCCACATCTCTTGTATCCATGGATTCAACCATCCATGGCTTGAAAATATAAGAAGGGAAAAGAAAATTTCTCCCCTAAAAGCAGACCTTGATTTTGCCATTTTATTATCAGGGACACCATTTTGCCATATAAAAAGTAAAAGACAAGGCAGTCCACTTTCACCCCTACTATTAATGTTAATGGTTTTTAACTGGGAATTTTAAAATACTATTTATATTTAATCCTGTTTTAATGTGTGTATATTTGTATATTTTAAATTGTATGCAGATGCTTTTATGTTAAGCCACTTTGAGTCTTCTTCAGGAGAGATAAAGCAGGGTATAAATAAATATAATAATAATAATAATAATAATAATAATAATAATAATAATAATAATAATATTTAAATTAGTATTTAGAGTTCTTTTGGCGAAGAATAAAAGGTGGGATCAAAGGATTGAAAGTCAAAAATGAAATCTACAAATGAAAAGTATTTGCTGATGATGTATCAATAATAATTGAAGATTCCATCAAAAATAGTGGAAAAGTACCATCAGTGAATTAAAAGCAGACTCAAAATAAATAGGAATTTTAATCATTATTGTTATGTTTTAATCATAAATTTTAAACTCGTGTTCTTTGTTTAATCTCCATTTTGTGTATTTTGATATGTTCTTTATAGAAGTACGTTTTAATATGTATTTTTTTGGCATTGAATGTTTGCCATTTTTTTTTGTTGTCAACCACCCTGAGTCCGCCTGGGGAGACAGGGCAGGATAGAAATAAAGTATTTATTATCTTTTATAGGAATATATTTTAATGTGTATTTGTGGTATTTTTACAATGTTTATGTGTTTTGATTCTTCTATAACCTGCCTCGAATCCCTTTTGGGAGATGGTAGTAATAAAGTTTATTATTATAAGTGTATTACTATTTTCTCTCAACAAGGACACTCAAAGCAGCTGTCTTAAATGAGCCTGACCTCGACTCTTTTCTCTTTTGATTTCCACAAAGATGCATTGCTTCCATCAAACCGTATCGTTGCAGGGACCCGGAGGCCATTCTGGAATGCTTGAAAAACCACTCTCTTTTCCCCAAAGCAGACATCTGCATTGCGAACAGGCTTCCTGACCTGCAGGACTCCAAGCCTGAAGTAGGTTCAGTGTTGTAAACAATACTATACTTGAAGCCATATCGCAGACATGGGCAAACTTCGGCCCTCCAGGTGTTTTGGATTTCAACTCCTACAATTCCTAACAGCTTACTGGCTGGTAGGAATGGTGGGAGTTGAAGTCCAAACATCGGGAGGGCTAAAGTTTGTCCATGCCTGCCATAGAGCTTTAGGTGTTGGAACTGAGCCCGTGTTGCTCCCTTTTTCTGTGTCCCCTCCAGGCACCCTATTCTTGGGCGGTGATGTCCGCCATCGTGCTCCTCTCTGGAAGTGTCTGTGACATCCAGGAACTGGTGGCTTGTCTTCGGAGACCCAGCTCCACCTTGTCCTCCATTGATATCATGGAGGCTCTCTATTGCATGGGTACCCTACTCTACGCCATGCGGGAGAGTGACATCCGCGTTAGTAACAGGTGGGTCTGCCTAGGACGTGTCCAGAGAAGGGTTGCAAACCCTCTGAGGAATAGTGGAGGGAGCTGGGGATGATTAGCTTGGAGGAGGGAAGATTGAGAGAAAGGGATATGGTAGCCAAGATTTAAATATTTGAAAGGTTGTCATATAAGAGATGGAGCCAGCTTGTTTTCTGCTCCTCCAGAGACTGGGACACAACAAAGTAATGGGATTCAAATTGCAGTGGAAAGGGATTCCACCTAAAAATTAGGAATGGCTTCCTGATGGTAAGAGTTGTTCAACAGTGGAATATGCTGCCTGTGGCTGTGATGGAGTTCCCTTATCTGGGCCCGGGCTGTGGCGCAGGCTAGTGAGCAGCCAGCTGCAGCCAGCTGCAACAGATCACTCTGACCAAGAGGTCATGAGTTCAAGGCCAGCTTGGAGCCTATGTTTGTCTTGTCTTTGTTCTATGTTAAAGGCATTGAATGTTTGCCTTATATGTGTAATGTGATCCGCCCTGAGTCCCCTTCAGGGTGAGAAGGGCGGAATATAAATGCTGTAAATAAATAAATAAATAAATAATCTGAAGGTTTTTAAGCAGAGGCTGGATGGCCATCTGTTAGAGGTGCTTTAATTGTGTCTTCCTGGTAGACGGGGGTCGGACTAGATGGCCTTTGGACTCTCATCCAGTTCTGTGATTCTATGGTTGTCTGCAAGTGAGCAAAATAAAAATACTTTCCTTTGGCTTCAGCAAGACTGACCTTTATGTTTGTAGTAGAGGGAGAGAAACGTAGTGATGGAAAGCATGAGGAACATGTGTTATATTGATTTGTGTTTTGATTAAGCTGTTTCTGTATCGGCTCCATATCTTTGTCATCAGGCATTTGGGGAATAACAAGTGTTGTGGTTTGTGGAGAATATGATGTTTCAGAGGATGAGGAAGGGGATTTTGTGGGGTCTCAGGAAGGGGTTTTGGGAGATGGCAGTGGCATGGAGAGCTGTGTTATTGAATCTCTTGGAAGTTCTCAGGATGTTAGAGAAAGCGAAATCTGTTCCCATGATAATCTGCCAGCATGTGCTCCTAAGAGGAATGTGGGGGAGTGTAAGTCTGTTACTAGGACAGAACGGCTGCAGTTGTGCTGCGGGAATGTGAAAGAGAGACAGACTCGCTTTTCCCAGAGGCTTTGAGATAAGCAGAGAAGAAGCAGGTGTACGAGGAGTGATATATACCTCAGGAACCCCTTCCAGAGCTTATACTTTTATCCTCTGCATGTCCAGTTGTTGTTACTATTTCATTGTTTTAACTGATTATTATTGTTTATGTTTTATGTATTTGTTATACTTAATTTTACTGGTTGTATTTTAATCTGTTGTCTGGGCTAGTCTGAGCCGTTCCGACTCCCTTCGGGGAGATGGTGACGGGATACAAAAATTAAATTATTATTATTATAAATTATTATTATGTTATGGAGGCACTCTACTGCATGGGCACCCTGTTCTACGCCATGCAGGAGAGCGACATCCATGTCAGCAACAGGTGGGTCTAGCTAGGATGTGTCCAGAGAAAGGCCACCAAAGTGGTTGGAAACCCAGTCCTCTGAGAACAGCAGAGGGAGCTGGGAATGTTTAGCTTGAGGGAACTGAGGGTTTTAAATTGGCTCCAAGTGTACAGCTCTTTGTGAGAATGATGTTGCATATCAAGTGGAAACACTCTTAAGTTCAATGGCCTTGCTTTAAATGTTCAAGTTTCTGGATTTTGTGTCTCATTCAGATTTTTCTGGATAAGTTTCAAGTTTCTGGATTTTGTGTTGTCGAAGGCTTTCATGGCCAGGATCACAGGGTTGTTGTATGTTTTCTGGGCTGACTGGCCATGTTCCAGAAGTATCCTCTCCTGACATTTCGCCCACAACTATGGCAGGCATCCTCAGAGGTTGTGAGGATTTTAATTACTGGATTTTAATTACTGTTCATGCCTTCATGGATTTTGCTCTGGTTTATTATTTATTTTGTTCTCAAGTTCTGGATATAATTTTGATCAAGTGTATGGATTTTGCCTTGTTTCGCTGTATTGCCTCAAAGTGCAGTTCCAAGTTTTGAATTCCTGTGATTTGATTCATGAAACTATACTCACCTATACTCAGCACCTCTGAAGTTTCTAGATTTGGATTTTGGATTTTATTTTTGATTGTGGTTTTTCTTATATTTCCCTTAATAAACTTCACTTAGTGGATTCTCTCATCCCTGTGTGGTGTCTGGGTGAAAAGGTCTCCCATGGGTGGGGCACAACAACAAGGGTGCAGGCTGCAGGGGATGTTGTGGGTGAGGTTGGGCTGTGTGTTTTATTTTAACTTTTGTATCCATGATACAAATATCTGTTTTTTTTTTTATTTTTGTATCTACATGTATATCTATTTGCCTTGCTTTTAAATTATATTGTGTTGTATCCTGAGTCTCTATTTGGAGAAAGCGGGATAGAAATAAAGTAAACAAAGTGGGAAAATGGGTGGAACTTGGGGGGAAAATATCAGAATCCTAGAGTGAGCCTGTCCCTTGACTGCATGGCCTTCAGGAGAAGATTCCTGGAAGTGAGGCTTAAGTAAAGGAATTTTTCCAAGCTCTACAAATGAGAAGTGGTGGTAATTGGTCTATTCTGGGCCCAAGAACAAGTCAAGCATGAACTGTCTCTGAATGCCGTCTCAGTGGCAGATCTACAACCTCTTTAAAAGGTGGATTGTGGCTCCTTGAGACTTACAGGAAAGATAATTCATCCTTTTTTTTTGTCCAGAAGTTTGTGGAATCTGGAGTGGCTGAAGATAAAAAAAAAACCTTGGAGGATCACATATGGTCCCCATTTCCCCCATTCATCTCCAACTCATTGTTTTAAAAAAGGATAATATTGAAGATGTGTTATGGAGCCCTTCTGATCGATCTTCTTTCCTTTTGTAGGATTCACTACAATATTTTTTACTGCCTTTATCTCTTGGAAAATTCAAACGGGGTCCCCGTTCTCGCTGTGCCAGAAGCAGCCAGTTCCAGCTACGGAAGAGGCTTTCAGAACAGGTATGCCTTCTGAAAATATGTCAAAAGAAGAAAAGACAGTCATTCAATGCACACTGTCATCATTTTGTTTTGTGAATGTTGGGCAGATAGGCAGATGTTGCAAATAGGTTCACATCGACTTTGAGAGTGGGGCTGGCCCTATTTATTTTTCGCGGTGGGCATGTATTTTGTATAAAAGGGGAAATACAGGAATTGGAGCATATACAGGTAGATGATTCCTTATCCAAAATTTCATAATACTGAGCCAATTAAAGTGGTGCCAAACTGCTTTGATGCAGATGCACCAAGGGAATTTCTTTGCTTGTTGATGGTTATGTGTACACAAACTTGGTTTAATACATAAAATTATTCAAATACTGTGTATAAAGCAACCATCAGTCTATATATAGCAGGTGCTATTTGAAAAATAAATAACTTCTTTGTTTAAACTTGGGTCCGATCTCCATTATATCGCTATCAATATATGCAAGTCTTCCAAAATCTGAGGGGAAAAATGTGGAATATGGAATATTTCTAATCCTAAGTGTTTTGACTAGGGAATATTCAATCTGTATTGCCAAAAGTATATTCCTAAATACTTGGAATGTTTTCAACATTTCACGACATTACAGCTACCTGGCCAGTTATTACACTGATGTTATTGTTGCGTGTCTTCAAGTCGTTTCTGATGTACAGCAACCTAAAGTGAGTCTGTAACATGATTTTTGAGGCCGGGAATGTGCAGTTTACCCAAGGTGGATGATCAAGGGCATGAACCCTGCTCTCCAGAGTTGTAGTCCAGTGCCTAACCACTGTGACTCCATCTGCTTCACTTTAACATCCTCTTTTTCTTGTGGTTCTGTTTAGTAGTCGTCCTGCTCTTCAGCCCACCTGTGAACAGCAGCAGATCATAAACCACGCAATTGCCCCAAAGCAGGTTGTGAAGATCATGGCTTTTGCAGGTAAGGCATTTGTTATGAATATCTTCAGTAACTTTAAAGCATAGACTCTTTTTATTGTATTTGTGGGAAGGACCTTGCAGCATATTTTGCTCTAGTTTTTCAATGAATATTTCATAGAGTCTCAACCAATTCAGCCTAGTTTCTGGAGTAGAACAACTACTTTTCAAAGTAAGGAATGCACAATTAAACAGGAAAAATACTTTCAAATGAGGAGCAGAACATTTTCCAAATTTTGTTACATAGTGTAATCAAATCTGCAAAAACCATATCTATCCATGTGGAAGGTTGACTGTACACAAAGTTCAGAACCCTACGAGGAATAGCTTAGGGAGTTGGAGAAAAGACGACTGAGAGATTTTTAAATATTTGAAAGAATATCATATCCAGGAGATAGGAGCAAGTTTGTTTTCTGCTGCTCCAGAGACCAGGATACATTGGAGCAATGGATTCAAACTGCAGGAAAAGAGATCCCACCTAAAGATTAGGAAGAACTTCCTGATGGTCAGAACTGTTCAGCAGTGGAATATTCTGCCTTGGAGTCCGGTGGAGTCTCCTCCTGAGGTTTTTAAGTAGATGGTCCTCTGTCTGGAGAGGTTGGATTGGGTGTTCCTGGGTGGTAGAAGAGGGTTGGACTGGATGGCCTTTTGGGATCTCTTCCAACTCTATGAGTTTATGATTCTATGAACCCTCTTCTAGTTTTCCTTTGAGATCTTTGCCCCTAAAAGCAAACTCTCACTTGTTGACCTATAGACCTTTTGAGAACAACCATCCTCATCACCTTTTTTTCCCTCCCTAAAATTTAGAAATGGGTCGGACTGTGTTGTCCACCATCCCCAGGATGTTGAGAGTTGTGTAATACACCTATCTAGAAAGTGTGAACTGGAGAAGGCTATTCTGGGATGTAGTTCTTCACTCTGCTGAATGGTCCTTCTTCTCCTTCCTCCTCTTCCAGGCACCGGGAAGACTTCCACGCTGGTCAAGTACGCAGAGAAGTGGTCCAACCTGAGGTTCCTGTACCTGGCCTTCAACAAGACCATTGCAGAGCAGGGCACCCGGGCCTTCCCTCCCAACGTGACCAGCAAAACAATCCACTCTCTGGCTTTTGCACAAGTTGGCAAGAAGTAAGTGATCGGATTACCAATTACGCCCAGTGAAACGGCAGCGGATTTCCATCTGTCATTACAGTCTTTCATGCTTTTACTGTTTTCTTTGTCAAGCCTCAGTTGTCCCCTTAGTTGGAATGGGTTCAGGGTTTTTTTTGTATAGTTTTCTGGGGGAGGAAACCTTAATTAGATCCTATCGCCTTAAGAAACCCCTCCGAGGCGGAGATTGCAGTCCTCCTCAGCAACTCCTTTGCAGCCAGTTAGTTAGTCTAAGGGTGCCAGGAGTCTAGAGGCTGCAATATCTTCCACATCTAAACTCAATTTAAGAAGTTTAAGGTTTAGGAAACTCCCGTTAAAGGTTTGGGAGATGCCAGTCTGTGATTTGGGAGGCTCAGTCAAAGTTTAAGAAGGCAAAGCCAGATAAATCCCATATTATCCCAGTTGACTCTCTGACACTTGTTTATGCGCTTTATTAAAAGCCTTGCGATATTGTGTTTTATATGCCTGACCCCTTTCATCTCTAGTGATTGATATTCTATAATTATTATTTGTTTGTTCTGATTTTTTGTGTTTTAATGTATTTTTTAAAATGTTTAAATTGTTTATTAATTTTATTGAAGTTATTATTGTTTTTATTTTGATATTCGTTTTATTTTTCTACTCTGTTTTGTTTTGGGCATTGCCCCATGTTAGCCGCGCCGAGTCCCTTCAGGGAGATGGTGGCAGGATAGAAAAATAAAGTATTATTATTATTATTATTATTATTATTATTATTATTATTATTATTATTATTAAAGGACACAGGAAAGAGGGCAGAAAGGAAGATCTCTTCGAAAATAATCACGAGAATATCAGTTATGTTCTGAGCTCTCATCTGTTTCTTCAAAGCATTCATTTATTAGGTTGCTGTGATTTTTCCGGGCTGTCTGGCCATGTTCCAGAAGCATTCTCTCCTGATGTTTCGCCTGCATCTATGGCAGGCATCCTCAGAGGTCATAAAGTCTGTTGGAAACTAGGCAAGTGGGGTCTATATATTTGTGGAATAATGTCCAAGGTGGGAGAAAGAACCCTTGTCTGCTTGAGGCAAGTGTGAATGTCGTAGTTGACACCTTGATTAGCACTGAATAGCCTTGTAACAGACCTCCCAATCTCTGAGGATGCCTGCCATAGATGTGGGTGAAATGTCAGGAGAGAATGCTTCTGGAACATGGCTAGACAGGCCGGAAAACTCACTGCAACCCAGTGATTCCAGCCATGAAAGACTTCAACAACATATTCATTTATTCATCAGACCCTGGGAGGAGTTAAGGTACTGATATTTCATACAATCAAATTATTTTTGTTTATTGTTATGCATTCTTCTTGTGAGTTTCAAAATGTGCAATGTGTTCAGCTTCCTAACTCCTCTCAGCACCTTCATCCAAATGGCTGGCTTCAGGGAAGCTGTTGGATCTGGCTATGCGGCTGTGCCTCTGGAGTGTGGCGGTCTTAAAGGAAAAGAGCTACCTATGTTTCCCACCCATAAACTATATAATAAAAAACTGAACTCTTCTAACTAAGAGAGGCTTAATTAATTAATTAATTAATTAATTAAATGAATGAATGAATAAAGTCTGTGTGGGGGCATGACAAACCCCATGGTTCTCAAACCTATTTCCCCTCTGCCCCTGTTTGTCTCCTTTGCCTGCAGTTACAGCCAGCAGCGCAAGCTCAACGCGGGCTCCTTGTCCTCCTACTGGGTCAGCTTCGTCCTCCAGAACCGCCAGGGCCAGTCCCCGTTCATTCGGGCCAAGGGGGTCGTGCAGACCCTTGGGAAGTTCTTTGCTTCCGCAGACGAGGCCATCTCCTTGGAGCACACGCCCATCTGGCGCAAGAACAACCAGGGAGAAAAGGTCCTGCTGGAGCCAGAAGAGAAGCAGGTGAGACTCTGTTGTCCCCCGTTCTTGGACTGCAACTCCCATCAGCCCCTGGCTATTGTAGCCAGAATTGCACAACAGTCCCCAAAGTCCATGAACATGCCCAACACTGCAATATTATACAGGCACGGGCAAACTTCGACCCTCCAGGTGTTTTGGACTTCAACTCCCATAATTTCTAACAGCCGATATCTGTTTTCAGGTTGGGGCCACAAAAAAATCAATTTTCTATCGGACCATTCATTGGGGGGGGGGGCTTCCTACCCAGGCTCCCCTCCATGGCACGTGCTTTGAGGAGGCTTCTTACCTGTTGTTTCTACTGTAGAGGAGGCACTCAGCTGTAGGTAGTGGCAGGCACATGTGCTTTCCAGGCCTGTCTGCACATCACGCCACACATGCACTCTCCTTGGAAAGAGAGTTCATGTGTGGCATGGCATGCAAGCCCACTGCCTGCAGCCGAGCTCCTCGTACTCTAGAGTAAGAGGCGCTTGGCTGCAGGCGCATCCACTTTCTGGGCCTACATGCCACACACACTCACACACACACTCTCTTTCCAAGGAGAGTGCGTGTGTGGCATCGTGGCATGCAGGCCCAGAAAGATTGTGTACCTGCAGTGCCTGCAGCCAAGCGCCTCTTACTCTAGAGGCACTGTACCTACACAACATGCCACACACATTCTCATGGGAGCATTTGTGTGTGACGTGGTGTGCAGGCCCAGAAAGCGTGTGTGCCTGCCAGTGCCTGCAGCTGAGCAACTCTTACTTTAGAGTAAGAGGTGCTCAGCTGCAGGTACTGGCAGGCACATGCGCTTTCTGGGCCAGCATGCCATACACACATTGTCATTCCTGCTCGGGTGCAGACGAAAGCAGACTTGGAGCCGGGATTGGCTTCAGCTTGCTTTTGTGTTGAGCTGATTTTCATGAGGGGAGGCTTCCCGTTTTGTGTTCCCAAAGAAACTAGAAACAAATTCTGTGCACAACTCTACAGTATAGGCACATTCACTGAAGTTAGGGCTGCAGGACCTCAGCAAAAGTGGAAATAATGTGAATTAAGAAATCTCTAGAACCTCAATTGCAGCTATATGGCCAACTTCTGGTAGTGTTTTCTTCCATTAGAGACCCCTTATCGTATAGCAGGGATGTGTGGGCAGTGTTTGGCACCTAATAAAAGCCTTCAGGAGGTTCTTGTCCAGCCTAAAAACTCTTTGGGAATTACTGATGATGGAAGAAGGAAGATTACTTTTTGCATTTCTTTTCCAGATCATTATCAGCGAAGCAAACCAGATATGGACGAATATGAAAAGGTTGAGCCCGACCAGGGAAATGGCATACAAGATGATTCATGATGGTAAATAGTGCTCTGTGTCTATTTATTTATTATGTCTTGGAAGTATGTGTTACCTTCCTGCCCACCAAGGGTTCTACCATGACTTGTCTACCATAAAATAGATTAGGAACATTCTTCAAAACCCAGGCCAGGAACAAGGTTTAACAGTTTAGGGTTTTGGAGTTTGTTTGGATTTCCGGAAAAGGGAGACTCAATTTGTAACATGACCTTGGTTTGATGGTTCGCTTACTAATGTTATGCTTTCTTCCTAGGATACTTGAAGTTGTGGCAGCTTCAGAAGCCTTTGCTGTCTGACTATGATGCCATCCTTGTGGATGAGGCTCAGGATTGCACACCAGGTGAGTAGAAATATATATAGCAGGTTTTCTTATCCTTGAGAAGAAGAAGTATCTTGGTCCACTGAGGAAACCCCTGCTGTAAATCAGTCACCAGAGGCTGATGGTTTAACTGGTGAATTAGAGAGGATTGTGAGCTTTCCTGTGGCACAAAGGGGTGAGCCCTCAAGTCAGGGAAATGATGGTTCTCTCTGTGAGAAAACCGGCTTGGAAAGCACAGGGCCTCAAGTGCGTTCAGGGGAGTCAGAAGTAGCAACAGCAGATAAGGAATCGAGTGAAGAGCCGAGTGATAAGGAGAATTCCTATGGAAATTCACCTGCAGCTACGGAGATCAACAAGTTTTTGTTTACAAATCAGGGCTGAAAATAGATTGCGTCGTTCAGAGAAAGCTGGGAAAGAAATTCATGGGAAACAGAATGCTTTCATGGGTGTCTATTAAACAGAAAATTGTTTACCTTAAGGTCGGTTCAGGCAACACTGTGTTAGAGTGAGAAGCTAGGCCTGAGTTCTCTTGTTCCTGGTTCAAGTCAAGCTTTGATTTTGGATTTAAATATCCTGGAAGTTTTCTATGTTTCTGTTCTTGTACTTCTGTTCAAGTTTACTAATTATACTTTCCTGATTGTGGACTTAAGCTGTATCTGTGATTCCTGGCTGTTCCTGGACTTTGTCACCTCTGAAAGATTTTGCTTATATTCCTGGACTCTTGTGTAGTGCAACAACCCCTACTCAATTGCATTTTGAGACATAGCCATATTGATCAAGAATATCTGTTATGTTAGCCACTTTGAGTCTCCTTATGGAGAGAAAAAGTGGCATAATAATAATAATAATAATAATAATAATAATAATAATAATAATAATTGTATGCAAAGGGATTATAGTTAAAACCAATAGTTGTAGCATTGAAACTTTTACACTAGTTTCTCAAGGTGGTTCCTTGAGATCCACAAAGCCTTATGTGGCAATAAATGCTGATGCCTCCCCAGACTCCAACTCCAGGGATTCCACAGCATTCAGCCATGGCAGATAAAGTAGTCTCAAACTGCATTAATTCTACAGTGTAGATGCACCCTTAGTCATAAGCATCCATATAAACTCCTACCGGCTCTTAGGAGTTGTAGAAGTTGAATTCGCCTTGAATCCCCCTTGAAGTAGACAAAGATGGAGTATAATTAAGGTAAATAAATAAGGTAAGTAGATAAATAAAGTCCAAAACACTGCATTAAAGTGAAAGTGAAAGTTGATAGTGCAATGACCCAGGACTGTTTACGGACCACAGCTATGTCTTTGCGTGATATATGATGTTATTTTATGTGATGTGTTTAATAATGTTTAATGTTTTATTAGTAGAGGGTCAACTTTGATGTTTTATGCTTTTTTATCAAGGGCATTGAATTGTTGCCAACACTGTGAGTCCCCTTCGGGGTTGAGAAGGGCGGTATATAAATACCGCAAATAAACTAATACATAATGATGTGTACGCAATCAGAATGACTGGACTTGGTTTTTCCATAAGGCTGAGAACCTCTTTTTCACCCTCATTGGATGTTTCCCTCTTCCCTTCGTAGCCGTTATGGACATTGTCCTTTCCCAGCCGTGTGGGGTCATCTTGGTCGGGGACCCCCACCAGCAGATCTACAGTTTCCGGGGCGCCGTCAACGCCATGTCCGAAGTGCCACACACCCACATCTACTACCTCACCCAGGTCAGTCCGGCCTGGATTCCTTCTGGCCTTCTGTTGAGGTGTTTCACACTGAATTGTGCAATCATAGAATCATAGAGTTGGAAGAGACCCTAAAGGTTATCCAGTCCAACCCTCTTCTTGCTGGGCAAGAAGGCACCATCAAAGCATGCCCAACAGATGGCCATCTAGCCTCTGTTTATTCTGGGTGAGGTCTGACCAAAGCAGAATAGAGTGAGACTAGGACTTCTCTTGATATGCAAACCCGACTATTGATGCAGCCTAGAATCACATTGGTCTTTTTAGCTGCTGCATCACACTGTTGCCTCATGTTCTGCTTGTGGTCTACTAAAACTCCTAGATAACTTTTGCATGGGCTGTTTTCAAGCCTGGTTCCACTTTATCTTTGAATATGTTTTAATGGTTTTAAACTGGATTTTTAAAAATAATGTTTATATTTAATCCTGTTTTAATGTTTGCTTATTTGTATATTTAAAAATTTATGCTAATAATTTTATGTTAAGCCACTTTGAGTCCCCTCTGGGAGAGATAAAGCAAGGTATAAATATAATCATCATCATCATCATCATCATTTTATCTTTGTACATTTCTTTTTCATTGTCTAAGCATAGCAGTACTGTACACTTCTCCATTTTGGTTGTTTTATGGAAATAACATGGTTTTGAGACTGTTAACTGTTATTTTACTGTTATTGTTTTAATTTTATATGCTGTCGTTGTATTGTTTTATCTGTTGATCGGGCTTGGTCCCCATGTGAACCACACCGAGTCCCCTTGGAGAGATGGAAGCAGGTTATAAATAAAGTATTATTATTATTATTATTATTATTATTATTATTATTATTATTATTATTATTCCCAACATATAGTGACGGTGCTGTGTACCGCCTCAAGCCATTGGGAAAGGCGGGTAAGAAATAAAATAATAATAGTAATAATTAATAATACAGTAGATTCTCGCTTACCAACGTAAACGGGCCGGCAGAATGTTGGATAAGCGAATATGTTGGATAATAAGAAGAGTTTAAGAAAAAGCCTATTAAACATCAAACTAGGTTATAATTTTACAAATTAAGCACCAAAACATCATGTTATATAACAAATTTGACAGAAAAAGTAGTTCAATACACAATAATGCTATGTAATTACTGTATTTACAAATTTAGCACCAAAATATCATGATGTATTGAAAACATTGACTACAAAAATGCGTTGGATAATCCAGAATGTTGGATAAGCGAGTGTTGGATAAGTAAGACTCTACTGTATTATTATGAATGAATACTGAATGGGAGAAGTCAATTCTTTTTGTATGAATTTTAATAGAGTCCTGATGATTCTCAACACAATAGGACTTGGAGGATTGGCAGTCTCCAAACATTTTAATCCAGTTCTGGGAGCTATATTCCTTACTTTAAAACAAAATGTAACCCATTCCTCTTTCTCCCAATTTTCCTGCCTTGCGGGCTTCACTTCTCTAGAGTTTCCGGTTCGGCGCAGAAATAGCGTATGTCGGGGCTACCATTCTGGACGTCTGCAAGAAAATTCGGAATAAAACGCTGGTCGGCGGCAGCCAGGAAGGTGAGGATCGGCACTGTTTGTGTGGATTGGCTCTTCAGACAGGTTTAGCTGGCTCTTGATTCAGATTTGCAAAAAGACATATATTCATTGCTGCTTCTTTTTTGGAAGGCGATGTCAGCGGGGTCGGTGTGACGGGGAAGGTGGCCCGCTTGTCCAGGAACAACCAGACCATCTTTGAGGATGCTGTGAACATGACGGAAGGAGAGTCACCCGCGAAAATATACTTTTTGGGAGTAAGTGCGACATGCAGCTAGAAGGGGTTGCAGGAAACCTGGTTAAATAACAACACTGTGTAACACGGTTTTTGTTCCTGGGTTATAAATGTCATTTCCTAACTGGTTCTATCACAAAAACATGGGAAAGGTTTATTAAACTACAAAAACGATGTTTTTGCAGGACATCCTGCAGCTCATTTTGCTCTAGTTTATCAATGTATCTCTCATAGAGTCTCAACCAATTCAACATACAGTAGAGTCTCACTTATCCAACATAAACGGCCGGCAGAATGTTGGATAAGCGAATATGTTGGATAATAAGGAGGGATTAAGGAAAAGCCTATTAAACATCAAATTAGGTTTTGATTTTACAAATTAAGCACCAAAACATCATGCTTTACAACAAATTTGACAGAAAAAGTAGTTCAGTACGCAGTAATGCTATGTAGTAATTACTGTATTTATGATTTTAGCACCAAAATATTGCGATGTATTGAAAAATGCGTTGGATAATCCAGAATGTTGGATAAGCGAGTGTTGGATAAGTGAGACACTACTGTAGTTTGTGGCAGCTTCAAAAATAAAGATTTTGGAGTATAACAATGACTTTAAAATAAGTACCACATAATTAAAGAGGAAATAACACTTTCAAACCAGGAACAGATTTTTTTTCAAATGTTGTTACATAGTGCTGTAAATAAATAAAAATAATAGTGTAATGAAGAGAGATACTGGACCCTTGATGCAATTAACGGTGTAAATAGCCATTGTCTCTCCAAGTTGTGTTATCAGAGTTTGGAGAAGTTACCTCCAGAATCCCCCGAAAGATCTGTGATTCCTTTTTTTCCTCTCTTTTAGGGGCTTAATGCTTTTGGGCTGGAGAAGATCCACGATGTCTGGAAACTCCTTCACCCAGAATGTGAGTATCCCAAGATGCAATTGCAGGAATGTTTGGCCTATAACACAGTCTATAATACAGGGGCTGCGGTGGCGCAATGGGTTAAACCCTTGTGCTGGCTGAACTGTTGACCTGAAGGTTGATGGTTCGAATCCGCGAGATGCGGTGAGCTCCTGCCTGTCAGCTTCCTGTGCAGGGACATGAGAGAAGCCTCCCAGCAGAATGGTAACACATCCGGGCGTCCCCTGAGCAACGTCTCTGTAGACGGCCAATTCACACCAGAAGTGACTTGCAGTATGTTCCCAATTCGCTTCTGACATGATAAAAAAACAAAACTAAGTCTATAACTTAGTAGAGTGCAGCGTAGCATTCTACTATGTCCCCTCTTAGTCTCTTAGTCCTTTTTCAAGACCGTGATTCTCTAAAGATGGTTTACAATGAGAAAAGAGTGAAACAGAAAATCACCAATATCTAGGACAACTTTTAGAACCAGATATAATATTAGGTCCTTTTTGTTCATTTCAGCAATGACTGTGTAGCCTAAATGGGGTTGTTCACCACCATCGCTGTGGGTAATAATAATAATAACAGTAATAATAATAATAACCAGTACAGGTGGTCTTGGTGGTGATTGGCACATTGGGTGCTGTGCCAAAAGATCTCAGCCGGCATTTGGAAACAATAGGCATTGACAAAATTATGATCTGCCGATTGCAAAAGGCCACCGACTGGGATCTGCACGCATCATCCAAAAATACATCACACAGTCCTAGGTACTTGGGAAGTGCTTGACTTGTGATTTTGTGATATGAAATCCAGCATATCTATCTTGTTTGCTGTGTCATAATAAAATAATAATAATAATAATAATAATAATAATAATAATAATAATAATAATAATAATAATAATACAGTAATAATAATAATCACCAGTGCAGGTGGTCCCGGTGGTGATCGGCATATTGAGTGCCATGCCAAAAGATCTCAGCCGGCATTTGGAAACAATAGGCATTGACAAAATTATGATCTGCCGACTGCAAAAGGCCACCAACTGGGATCTGCACGCATCATCCAAAAATACATCGCACAGTCCTAGACACTTGGGAAGTGTTCGACTTGTGATTTTGTGATACGAAATCCAGCATATCTATCTTGTTTGCTGTGTCATACAATAATAATAACAACAACAACAGCAACAACCACCACCACCCACCAAAGCCCTCTTTGTACTAATATCCACTTTGCCCATATCCTTTTTTTATGTGTGTTGAAGCAGCTGGGAGGAATCAAATATCATGACACAGTTTGACACCACTTTAACAGCTGTGACTGCTCCTGAGACACTGGGATTGTAGTTCTGCAAACTCTAGCCTTTGTTGCCAAAGAAGTGCTGGGTCCTTCCCAAATGACAACTCCCAGGATTCCATAGCAGGGAGCCATGGCGGTTAATGAGGTATTAAACTGCATTGATGCTACGATGTAGATGTGCCCTTTGTGGCGCTGAGTTCACCCCTTGCACTGCGGCCTTTTTTCCTTTTCCCAGTGGGGCTGGAGGTGAAGGACTCCTTCCTCCGGAGGTGGGTCCAGAAGGGCTTCTCTGCCCTCAAGGACTACATGGTCAAGTCGGAGGACAAGCAGCTGGAGATGAAGATCGCCATCGTGGAGAAATACCGGGACCGCATCCCGGAGCTGCTGCAGAGGATCACACGGCATCATACCTCCCATTCCGAGATGGCAGGTAATGCCCCCCCCCCCCCCTATTTTGAACCCTTGAATTGGTTGCATAGAAAAGGATACTTCCACATCTCTTGCAAGCAGCCTCTTTCTTCTGCACAAATATTAAAGGTATAGGAATACTCTGCCGTTTTCAATCCGGCAACCCTTTTTCCACTCCAACCAAAAGAAAAAAAAATATGGTAAATCTATCTGCCAGTCAGAGTTTATATGCTGATGATGCAAGGTTTTTAGTGCAGAAACTTAGATCTTATCCTCAGCACTGTTTTTTCTTTTTTAAATGATTCCCCCAATATACTTATACCACACACACACACACACACATATACACATACACACACCTCATACATATACATACAACATTGGGAGCTGCTTTGAGTCTCAATTGTGGATACAAATAATAATAATCATCATCATCACATACTTGGCTGCTGCAAGAAGATCATGCAGACAGACTACAAGCAGAGGCATAATAGGAAGTTACTTTTCTCTTCTTTATAAAGGCATTTTCAGAACTTAAATGGCCTAGGAAGGGCACAAAAAAGTGCTCCAAATGCCCTCATGCACCCCAGAAGGGTTAAAATTCTTATTTTGATTCCTGAGTGTCCACATGTGGCTTATGGGTTAAATTTACTCCACACTTTTGCTTTAGTAGTACAATCTGCATGTGTTGATTGAGATGGCAATAAACCTTGCCTTCCTCGCTAAGCTGTTTCCATGAGTCCTAGCTTCATTTATAACCATAGAAATTGTGTAGCCCTCCGGACAGTGTTGGACTTCCACTCCCATCATCCCTAGTTTGTATAGCCAATGGTAGGATGATGGCAGCTGCATGAAATACCTTATCGGAAAAGCTACCTGTTTGTGTTGCAGATTATGTCCTGGGAACGGTCCATAAGTCCAAAGGCTTGGAATTTGACGTTGTCCAAGTAGCGAATGACTTTGTGACCATCCCTCTTGCCTGGCACAATCTCTTGAGGCTGCCCATGTTCCGCATTGGTAAGACACCCGCCGCCGCCAATAATATCCATTACACTATGTAACAAAATTTGAAAAATGTTCTGTTCCTGATTTGAAAGTGTTATTTTTAATTTAATTGTGCGGTTCTTACTTTGAAAGTAGTTGTTCTAGTTCAGAAACTTGGTTTTTGTGGCACAAACTATGTTGAATTGGTTGAAGAAATCCAGTGTGATCTGGGTGCTGTGACCGTATTTATAGTGCATGACACAATCCCTGCTTCATAGGGCATAAAAACATAACAGGAATAGCCTCCTTATCTATAGGCCATAAAGGTAAATAATTGTACTGTGCAGCAGTCGTCTCTGATTGCGAGAGTCCCAATTCCAGGAACGCAGCTCTGTTTTTCTGAGCCTTGCACTTGGCTGCTGGATTATGGTGAGCAAATGTCCCATTTCTCATCTGGTCAACCCTATCTTGGTATATCACAGCCCAATATTAAACACTGGTCTGCCAACAGCAGCCTTGAAATAACATAGAGGGATGTATTATCTATTAATTAATGTTTTTTAGCAAAAATTTTAAAATACTGTTTATTTTTAATCTAATTTTCATGTTTGCATATTTGTATATTTTAAATTGTATGCAAATGCTTTGATGTTAAGCAGCTTTCAGTCCCCTTTGGGAGAGATAAAGCGGGGTATAATGATAATAATAATAATAATAATAATAATAATAATAATAATAATAATAATAATAATGTCTATCTTGTTTGCTGTGTCATACAACGTCGTTGTGTCAATAATAATAATAATGATAATAATAATTAAAAGATACCACAGTTCAATGGTAGAGTTTATGTTTGCATGGAAAAGGTGAGATATGTTCAGTAGGATAAGGGTAGCAATTATATGCCTGATGGGCCATATATGGCCATTATTATTATATTTATTTACGGGGGCTGGGCTTAGCACAACAGGTTAAACTGCTAAGCTGCAGAAAATCCTGCCGATCAAAAGGTTGGCAGTTTAAGCCTAGGTTGGGGTGAGCACCCGCCATCAACCCCAGCTCCCTGCTCACCTAGCAGATCAAAAACAAATGTGAGTAGATAAATACGTGCTGCTTTAAGAGGGGAGGTACTAAAAGGCGCCCATAAGGTCATGCTGGTGATTCGATTGGGAGGATGTATAAGGATGACAAAGCCCCTTGGAATGGAAGATAGAGTGACAGCACCATCCTCCCCCCCCCTCGTGGCCGGAGTTGAGCACAGCCTCCAGTTGCTGGAAATGGAAAAGATAGGAAAAGCCTTTACCTCTGTTTTTGTACTGTTTGTCCTTGTTAATTGTATAACGGCATCGAATATTTGCCGTATATGTGTTCTGTAATCCGTCCTGAGTCCCCTCGGGGAGATAGAGCAGAATATAAATAAAGTATATTATTATTATCATCATCATCATCATTCTTATTTATATCTCACTTTTTTTAAAAAAAGAGACTCAAAGCAGGTTACATTAAAAGCATTTGTATGCAATTTTAAAATATACGAATATTAAAACAGAATTAAATGTTAGTATTAAAAACAAATCAGTTAAAAATCATATAAACACATTCAAAACTTAAAAACTATAGCAGCCCCTGACTTTTAGCCTCTGGGCCCCAAAGCTTCTCCACCATGGTTCTAAGTAGCTTCTGGTGACCTATATTTTGCTGATGACTCTTCTGTGATTCCATAGCATTTCAATGGACCAGTGTCCAACAAACCTTGGGATCTACCATTTGGTTAAGCGATGAGAGGCCATCCTTGAAGTTGTTTAATCTGAGCCTATAACTCATTTCAGACAGGAAAATAAACACCGAAAGCAAGAGAGTTTGAGGAGTTTTTCCTTCCATTTCTGAGGTGTCTCCTGCCTTCTTGCTTTTTCAGACACCGTCCCCGCTGACGAATGGAATCTGCTCTACGTCGCCGTCACCCGTGCCAAAAAACGCCTCGTCCTGCCCAAATTCCTAAGCCATCTCTTGACAATGGCTGGGGTGAGTGCAAGCTGACCCAGAGCGGCCAACTTTACAGGATTGATGGTTGGGGGCCTTTGGTGTAATTTTTATAGTACTGGCCCCCACTCTTCTTAACATCTACATTCAGTGTCTTGTTTAGCTAAAGTTGACTCTCCTTCACCAGTAATCAGGAACAGAAAGATTTTCATCCTGATGTATGCAGATGATCTAGTGCTCGTCTCCCTCTCTTGGTTAGGTCTTAAAAATCTTCTGAAGGCTTTCAAGAGGAATATCTGTCAATAAATTACTCCAAGAACAAAGTTATGGTTTTTGGAAGACACTGCCCCAGCTATAAATGGTCTTTAGACCAACAATGCCTTAGAATAGTAGTTCCCAACCTTTTTTTGACCAAGGACCACTTGAGCAGGGACCACCTGACTAGGGACCAGTTTGACCAGGGACCGGTTTGACCAGGGAACACTCTCTAACATTAGTACCAAAATGGTTACGAACCAGTTTTTGGTCAACTTTAGATTTGGCTTGGTTATCTGGGGTTGCCAATTTAGAAAATTGCATTGGACCCCTCCCAACATCTTTGTTGCCTTGGCACTATAAGAAGGTTTTGTGAGACCAGTCACTCTCGTTGCAATGGTGTAGTTAACACTGAAGCTGCAGACCATATTTTAGTTCTTGTGGATCACTGATGGCCCACAAACCACAGGTTGGGAACCACTGCCTTAGAACCAACCCATCTATTCAAAAATGGTTAATTTCTCTAAAACATTGATCGTGGAATCATTCTGGAACAGTTCCCTAGGCATCTCTGTGTTGGAAAACCAAGATATAGTTCACTTCAGGTATGAAAAAGAAGGTTCCAGATTATGCTTGAAAAATCATCTTACGTGAACAGATATTTTGCATAATACATGGACTTCCTGTATAGGTGGATCTGTGATACGAACCAGCTCAAGCCAATCTGCTATTGTCCTAAAACTGGGAATTATTCTCAAACTCAGATGTCGGAAATTCCGTGTTGTGTTTTCCACTTGCCTAATTCCACTTTAACCCTTCTCTTCCTTTCCAGGAGTACTTTTTGCGGCCTGAATTGACAAGTGATGTCTGCAAAGACGGGCAGGTCAAATGCTCTGTGCGGGGCTGCCTCAATGACATCCCTCCAGAATCGCTTCTGACCATGAGGAAAATGCCCTTTGTTTATGTACGTATTTCTTTCTTTTTATTAAATCACCGAGAGCCATTTGCAGATAGATCTGAATTGTTCCCTTTGCTCTCCAAGAGAGAGGTAAAAAGTCCCCTGGAGCTTCACAAATGTCTTGTTTTACTATTAAAACCTATACAGTCGACCACTGAACAACTTCTGGAAGTTGACCCTACAGCAAACATGGGCAAACTTCAGCCCTCCAGGTGTTTTGAACTTCAATTACCAGCTGTTAGGAATTATGAGAGTTAAAGTCCAAAACACCCAGAGGCCTGATATTTGCCCATGCCTATTCTAGCAGCATTTTCTCCTGATGTTTTGCCTGCATCTGTGGCTGGCGTCTTCAGAGGATCTGATGGTCGTCATGCAGAAGACCTATTCTAATGAGTGAATCCCACTCAGCACATACAAATCAAGCTTGCTAATTGCAATCTTTACTCTTGTTTAATGAACAATAGTTATTTCCTCCCACCCTGGACGTTATTCCACAGGTATATATACTCCACTTGTTTGACTACCATCAGATCTTCTGAAAATGCCAACCACAGATGCAGGCAAAATGTCAGGAAAAAATGCTGATTTGTTGGAAAGTAAAGAAGACACATATTTCTGTTAGAAAGCTTTACAGACACTAATTGAATTACTAGCAAAAATGGTTTCATTTGGCTAGTTAGACATTTGAATATACTGGGAGTATGTTTATTAATATTAGTGTTTTATTTTTTTGCCTATGTTTAAAGATGTGCCTTGCTATGGCTTTGTGTATAATCATTTTCTGTTATGGAGTATATTATAATACAGATATATTTATACACACCTCAAAAAAAAAAAAGATTAGGTGACTAATTGTGGGATTTATGAGCTAATAATATGTTACCATCTACAGAAGTGGGATGTTATAATATTTATTAAAGGGAGTAAACTAGTCAGAACTCAAGAACATCAGGCAGAATGGCAAGTCGGTAGATTAGTTTCTACATTTGATAGTTTTGCTTTTGTATGTACGTTTTGTGCATTGGATTGGTTTAATAGTCTTGTTAGTTGTTGTAGGTTAGTGTTTTATATTAATTAAAATGGGGGTTTTATTGTAAAAGTAAAGGTTTCCTCTTGATATTAAGTCTAGTTGTATCTGACTCTGGGGATTGGTGCTCATTTCCATTTCTGAGCCGAAGAGCCGGTGTTGTCCGTAGACACCTCCAAGGTCATGTGTCCACTGGCATGACTGCATGGAGCACCGTTACCTTCCCACCGTAGCAATACCTATTGATCTACTCACATATGCATATTTTCGAACTGCTAGGTTGGCAGAAGGTAGGGCTAACAGTGGGAGCTCATCCCACTCCCCGAATTCGAACTGCTGACTTTTCGGTCAGCAAGTTCAGCAGCTCAGCAGTTTAACCCACTGTGCCACCAAGGACTCCTGTTTTTATTGTACTTGATGCCATTCTTTCTTTGCGCATGTCTTTGTTGGCTTGTATGATGGCATAGTGGTTTCTTTGAATAAGCAGTTATAATAATAATAGCAATAATACTAATAATAATTAATAAAAGAAAATGCTGCTAAAACAATGCGAGCAGATAAATGGGTACTGCTTTGGCAGGGAGGTAGAAGGCGCCCTGAAAAAACATGCCAGGAAACATATCAGGAAGGCGTTTATGGACAACAGGCTCCTTGGCATGACAAATGAAAAACAGCCCCTCCCCATGGCCGAGTCGAACACAGCCGGATGCCGGAGATGAAAAGAGGGAAACCTTACCCCTGTTAATGTACTGTCTCTGTCAATTGTATAATGGCATTGAATGTATACCATATACAGTAGAGTCTCACTTATCCAACATAAACGGGCTGGCAGAACGGTGGATAAGCGAATATGTTGGATAATAAGGAGAGATTAAGGAGAAGCCTATTAAAGATCAAATTAGGTTATGATTTTACAAATTAAGCACCAAAACATCATGTTATACAACAAACTTGGCAGAAAAAGTAGTTCAATACGCAATAATGCTATGTAGCAATTACTGTATTTATGAATTTAGCACCTAAATGTCACGATATATTGAAAACATTGACTACAAAAATGCCTTGGATAATCCAGAACGTTGGATAAGCGAATGTTGGATAAGTGAGACTCTACTGTATGTACCTGTAATCTGCTCTGAGTGCCCTCGGTGAGATAAATAATACAGTAGAGTCTCACTTATCCAACATTCGCTTATCCAATGTTCTGGATTATCCAACGCATTTTTGTAGTCAATGTTTTCAATACATCATGATATTTTGGTGCTAAATTCGTAAATACAGTAATTACAACATAACATTACTGCGTATTGAACTACTTTTTCTGTCAAATTTGTTGTATAACATGATGCTTGGTGCTTCAGTTGTAAAATCATAACCTAATTTGATGTTTAATAGGCTCTTCCTTAATGCCTTATTATCCAACATATTCGCTTATCCAACATTCTGCCGGCCCATTTATGTTGGATAAGTGAGACTCTACTGTATTATAGAACACATCTGGAGCCCCCGATGGTGCAGCGGGTTAAAGCGCTGAGCTGCTGAACTTGCTGATCTAAAGTTGGGCGGTTAGAATCCAGGGAGCAGGGTGAGCTCCTACTGTTATCTCTAGCTTCTGTCAACCTAGCAGTTCGAAAACATGCAAATGTGAGTAGATCAATAGGTACTGCTCCGGCGGGAAGGTAACGGCACTCCATGCAGTCATGCCAATGGCCACATGGCCTTGGAGGTGTCTAGGGATAATGATGGTTCTTTGGCTTAGAAATGGAGATGAACACCAGACCTAGAACACATTGGCCATACAGTCCTAAAACCACACAACAATCCACTTTCTTGTTTTGTTTCTCGTGCAGAGCGATGGCACCGCAGACCCAGAGAGCCTCCTCTGCCACGCCTGCCTGGGGCACCGCCTGGGCCCGCTGGCTTGGCTGACCGTTGCTCCCAATGTGGTGGAAGCCTTGAACCCTGCTGAAGAAGCCATTGAGATCCCGCAGATGGTACAGATCCTCTTTGAATGGATCTGAACGGGAGATGGACCCACCCCCCACCATGAGTAGAGCTCATATACAAATGCAAGCAAATCTAATGAGAAAAAACATTTTGTTGTTGTTACAACGCTCTGCTCCTGGAGAACATGGTTGCTACGGTCCAGCGAGAGAGAAGAGCCAGAGGAGACCCATCCGGAGAGCATCGTTCATGAATCGGCACACCTCTTTGCAGTGTTTGGATGGATAAAAGTATTCTTCGGCCTCCCAACTTTCCCAAAATTATGCTCGTCCAGGTCTTCCGTTTATGTCTGGTGAACCATTTTGGAGCAGCCGGCTTCCTTTTCCCAGTCCCCCCCTTGAGCTGGATTCATAGGGGATGCTTCTGCTGGGACAACATCACTGTCTTCCTCATCCATCCAAAAAGTGTGTTGGAGGATTTCTTGACTTGGAAACGAAGCCAAAAACATTCCTCTTAACATTTGGAGAACAAGCAGAACTGTCAAGTAGGAACGTTGGCTTCTGAAGCTCTATTCCGGTATCTTTCGCCTTTGTTGTCAAGTAGGAACTCGTTGGCTTCTGAAGCTCCATCCTGGTATCCTTTGCCTTTGTTTTGGGAGAGAATGCAGATCTGCAGCCATGGAAAGCTTTGCCTGGAAAAGGAAGATTTAAGGGAGAGATGCCCCTGATTCAAGGAGGAGAGAGATTCGCCATCAGCAAAACTCAGTGTAATGGGCTTCTCTAAGGTTTAATAATAATAATAATAATAAAACTTTATTTATACCCCGCCACCATCTCCCCGTGGGGACTCGGGGCGGCTCACAACGTTACGAAAGTAACAGCATTAAACAATATACAAAGTTTAAAACACAAATACATTAAACATTTGTATGTTTGTATTATCTCTTGTATTATGTCCTGTGGATGGAACTGGATGGTGGATTGTAGGAACTGGATCGAAGCAGAGACCGACCTGCCACTCAGCTCAGACTGTTACGGTTTCAAGTGACGATGTCTGGCGAGATCTGTGTGGACGAAGGGTAATGGCTTGTTGTTCCAAGTGCCTCTTCTAAACACTGTCTCCGGCTTTTTGACAAGTGGTTCTTGGACATTCTGCTTTTTCAACAGAGCTGAATTATAGCCATGTCTTGCACTTTGGATCCTTGGTTTGCTCTTTTGACCACAGCTTCTGCTTTATGGCATGCTGTGGTTTTTCATTCATTGAGTCCAGTGCCATCTCGTCTTGACTTTCCAAGCATGTTTCCACTTTCCATCCAATACGAAATACAATTTTGAATCAGGCATGGGCCAACTTCGGCCCTCCCTCCAGGTGTTTCGGACTTCCAAAACACCTAGAGAGCCAAAGTTGGCCCATGCCTGGTGTAGAATTTCCATGTTTTTCTGCAGTTTGGTGTTCTCACTTGTACGCAGCTCGTGCCATTCTTTAAAGCATTACAATTCCATTTTTTAACAGCCATCTTTCAATATATGTGGAACCCTTGCTTCTCTGGTTGAGTGAGTTTGGATGCGTGGATGTGTGTGTGTACAAACATACGCACATACTTCTTTCAGCCTCATCCACGCATTTTCAATTCATGAGACATGGTGCATAGTGATTTTTTTTAAAAAATAAACTTTTTAATATATATTTTCAGGGGAAAGTGGGTGGTTTTTTCCAACTGTTGCATCTAAAGAACAATGGAAAGGAGGAAACTGTGTCTAGACAAGGTCACTTGGTACAATCCAGACACAGATAAAAATCAATTTCTATTGCACTTACATTTCTTACTAAACACTTCTTTATTCTACTAAAGCAAGCATGGGCAAACTTTGGCCCTCCGGGTGTTTTGGACTTCAACTCCCACAATTCCTAACAGCCGGTAGGCTGTTAGGAATTGTGGGAGTTGAAATCCAAAACACCCGGAGGGCCGAAGTTTGCCCATGCCTGTAATGAACTCATTTCCTGTTACTCATGAAAGGTATTTGTAGTCGTTTAACAATAAATTGTGTGTCTTTTTTTTAAACTTCAGAATTATATTTGTAAATCCAAAACCTCATTGTTTTTCCAGGTGGGTTCTCCGAGATGTGTATTTTGATATAAACACAATTTTGCTGCCTGTGGATCTCACTTGTGACTTGAAGTACATCGGAGCAGTTTTCTTTTTTAGGACTGGATTATATGAGGCCCCTTCTACACAGTTGTATAAAATCCTCACTGAACTGGATTATATGGCAGTGTGGACTCAAGATAATCCAGTTTAAAGCAGATACAGTGGATTATCTGCCTTGGCATTCTGGGTTATATAGGTGTGTGAAATGGCCTTGAGTCTACACTGCCATATAATCCTGTTCAAATCAGATAATCTGTATTTTATAGGCAGTGTGGAAGAGGCCTGAGTGAAGAAGCCCTGAGCTCCATTGTTGTTGAGTGGGGTTGCTAGGAGATGAAGTGGGAATACCCTTCTAACTGGCATTTAGTGGGGGGAAACGGCTTTTCCTCGTCCTCTAATTGGGACTTTGTTTTTCTAGGTTTTTTTGTTTGAAATACATATTTTGAATGACTATGTCTTTTGTGGCCAAATTTGGTGTGATTTGGTTCAGTGGTTTTGTTGTTTACTCCATAATAAAAAGCCACATTACATTTATATACAGTAGAGTCTCACTTATCCAAGCTAAACGGGCCGGCAGAAGCTTGGATAAGCGAATATCTTGGATAATAAGGAGGGATTAAAGAAAAGCCTATTAAACATCAAATTAGGCTATGATTTTACAAATTATGTGCCAAAACATCATGTTATACAACAAATTTGACAGAAAAAGTAGTTCAATATGCAGTAATGTTATGTTGTAATTATTGTATTTACAAGTTTAGCACCAAAATATCACGATATATTGGAAACATTGACTACAAAAATGGCTTGGATTATCCAGAAGCTTGGATAAGTGAGACTCTACTGTATATATATACTAGCTGTGCCCAGCCACGCTTTGCTGTGGTGAAGTCTGGTGGTATGGGAAATAAAGTATTGAGGAATTGGTGGTAGTTAAGATAAACGGTAAAGATTTTCTCCTGACATTAAGTCCAGTTGTGTCCAACTGCACACTGAAGTGGATTATATGGCAGTGTGGAGTCAAGATAATCCAGTTCAAAGCAGATAATATAAGATTATAAATGGGTTATATAGCTGTGTGGAAGGGCCTTGAGTCTACACTGCCATATAATCCAGTTCAAATCTGATAATCTGTATTTTATAGGCAGTGGGGAAGAGGCCTAAGTGAGGCCTAACTCTGCCTGTCCCCTGGGCTGAGTGGGTTGCTAGGAGACCAAGTCTTTTAACTGGCAGCAACTGGATAAAAACAATTATTCCTCTCCCTCTAATTAGGACTTTATTTTTCTTTTCTTTTTGTTGTATGAACGTAGAGGCAAGGGTGAGGGGTTGTGCTGCCAAGTTTAGTGTTTCTGGGATGTGTAGTTTTGTTGTTTTGTCCTAGGCTGAAATTTCATTACCCTTTTATATATATAGATAGATAGATATCAGGCATGGGCAAACTCTGGTCCTCCAGGTGTTTTGGATTTTAACTCCCACAATTCCTAATAGCCTACTAGCTGTTAGGAATTGTGGGAGTTGAAGTCCAAAACACCTGGAGGTCCAAAGTTTGCCCATGCCTGGATTAGATGGTCCTTGCAGTTCCAACTTTGTGATTTTATGATTTTTTGCACTACAACTCCCAAATGTCTAACCACTGGCATTGCTGAATGGGGGCTTCGTGGAGTTGTAGCACAAAATTTTAATAGCGTTCTAAAGTTTTTGATTCTGTTTCCAAAGTGATGTGTGATCATAATCCGCAGTCAACTGAGGTTGCGAGAAAATGTTATCACATGTGTTGTCGAAGGCTTTCATGGCCGGAATCACACAGTTGTTGTGTGTTTTCCGGGCTGTTTGGCCATGTTCCAGAAACATTCTCTCCTGATGTTTCGCCCACATTTATGGCAGGCATCCTCAGAGGTTGTGGGGTATATATACCTCACAACCTCTGAGGATGCCTGCCATAGATGTGGGTGAAACGTCAGGAGAGAATGCTTCTGGAACATGGCCAAACAGTCTGGAAAACACAACAACCCTGTTATCACAACACATTTGGAGAGCACCCCTTTAAAAGAAGTCTGGTTGTACAAAAGTAACAGGATAAAAAGCATCTTATTTGTCTTATCTAGCTAAGATTTTAGTACCTTGGACACAAGTGATTTTTTACTTTTTATAGAACTATATTTTCCTGGCCACTATGTGGCAGCACTGGTAACACTGGTTTTGTTCCTTGGTTGTAAATGTCATTTCCTAATTGGTTCTGTCATAAAAACATGGATAAAGTTTATTGAACTGCAAAAGCTTTGTTTTTGCGGTCTGCACAAAGGTTAAAAACAGCGTATTTTCATTAAGGAAAATTACAAACAAAGTACCACAACTGAAGGAAAATAATAGTAGCATCCTCAGCCACAAAAAATGAAGTTTTTGGAGTATAGCAACTACTTTCAAAACAAAGAACTGCACAATTAAATAGATATTTTCAAATTCAAGTCCAAAGAAAAAAAATTGCAGGATTGTGAAAGGGACTGGATCCATATTTTAATATGGGAATTTGCAAACGTTGTGACAAAACTCTTCCAAGACTTTTAATATATTACAGGTGAGAATGTGCAAAAAACAACAACAAAAAACCTGCATTTGGAACGGAACACATATTCTGAAAAATACACAAAACAACGTCCTCTGAAAGTGCTTCCCTCTGTGCAAAACTTTTAAGAAATGCACGAAAATAATGAACACGTTTTGAAAAATAAATTAAAAACACACCATCTAGACTACCTCTTTTAAAGTTAGCATTAAAGTTAACCCAAAAACTGTCCCTAACATTGGATACTGTGGTAACTGCGATAATAGAAATAACATGCTGGGGGGAAAAATATCCATCACGGTGTATTTATTTTCCCTTTCTCTGCCCCAAAATAGCTGTTCTGATCTAAAGGCTGAGCAAACTTAACACTGTGCCAGGAATCAATACTGTCTCGACTCTCATTGTTCCTCCCATTTTGTTTCCTTGCTAACCAGTTAACTTCCTAGAACAGGCATGAGCAAACTTGGGCCCTCCAGGTGTTTTGGACTTCAACTCCCACAATTCCTAACAGCCTACCGGCTGTTAGGAATTGTGGGAGTTGAAGTCCAAAACACCTGGAGGGCCCAAGTTTGTCCTGGAACGTACAATGGATGTCTCAGGAGTTATCTTTCTTTTCACTGGATGAGTTGCTTATTTGCTCACTTGCTCCCAACTGAAAGCTTATCATATATATGTCTATAGCGGCATCTTTGTGCGGAGTGTTGAACAAAATAGCTTAGTTTGTGGCCTTCCAGTTTGCAACCCAAGGAAGACATGACAAAAGGAAAAGGGAAGGGAGCAAGTTCAGCAGATGCTTCCTTTTCTTTCCTCCCTGTGAGGGCAGTGGCAGTCGGGATGAAGGAAGGGTCTTTCATATGCTCGTGGGCTGAGATATGAGCTCTTCCTCCACAGCACGGTTAGTGACAGTTGGGGTGGAGAGAGGGCCTTTCTTCTGCTCCTGGACCTTGACATGATTATGCTATATCTGCCTCTTCTCTCCATCCAAGGACAGGGCAGTGGCAGTTGGGATGGATGGCCTTTCCTCTACTAGGCATGATGGATCTGTGCTTCTTCCCTCCCTCTAAAGTCAGTGGCAGTTGGGAATGAGAGAGGGCTTTTCTTCTGCTTCTGGACCTTGAAATAATGCTATGTCTGCCTCTTCTCTCCATCCAAGGACAGGGCAGTGGCAGTTGGGATGGATGGCCTTTCCTCTACTTCTGAGTCTAGACATGATGGATCTGTGCTTCTTCTCTCCCTATGCAGCCAGTGGCAGTTGGGAACGAGAGAGGGCTTTTCTTCTGCTTCTGGACCTTGGCATGATGGTGCCATGCCTGCCTCTTCTCTCCATCCAAGGACAGGGCAGTGGCAGTTGGGATGGATGGCCTTTCCTCTACTTCTGAGTCTAGGCATGATGGATCTGTGCTTCTTCTCTCCCTCTGAAGTCAGTGGCAGTTGGGAGTGAGAGAGGGCTTTTCTTCTGCTTCTGGACATTGACATGATTATGCTATGTCTGCCTCTTCTTTCCATCCAAGGACAGGGCAGTGGCAGTTGGGATGGATGGCCTTTCCTCTACTTCTGAGTCTAGACATGATGGATCTGTGCTTCTTCTCTCCCTATGCAGCCAGTGGCAGATGGGAACGAGAGAGGGCTTTTCTTCTGCTTCTGGACCTTGACATGATGGTGCCATGCCTGCCTCTTCTCTCCATCCAAGGACAGGGCAGCGGCAGTTGGGATGGATGGCCTTTCCTCTACTTCTGAGTCTAGACATGATGAATCTGTGCTTCTTCTCTCCCTATGCAGCCAGTGGCAGTTGGGAATGAGAGAGGGCTTTTCTTCTGCTTCTGGACCTTGGCATGATGGTGCCATGCCTGCCTCTTCTCTCCATCCAAGGACAGGGCAGCGGCAGTTGGGATGGATGGCCTTTCCTCTACTTCTGAGTCTAGACATGATGAATCTGTGCTTCTTCTCTCCCTATGCAGCCAGTGGCAGTTGGGAATGAGAGAGGGCTTTTCTTCTGCTTCTGGACCTTGGCATGATGGTGCCATGCCTGCCTCTTCTCTCCATCCAAGGACAGGGCAGCGGCAGTTGGGATGGATGGCCTTTCCTCTACTTCTGAGTCTAGACATGATGAATCTGTGCTTCTTCTCTCCCTATGCAGCCAGTGGCAGTTGGGAACGAGAGAGGGCTTTTCTTCTGCTTCTGGACCTTGGCATGATGGTGCCATGCCTGCCTCTTCTCTCCATCCAAGGACAGGGCAGTGGCAGTTGGGACAGATGGCCTTTCCTCTACTTCTGAGTCTAGACATGATGGATCTGTGCTTCTTCTCTCCCTATGCAGCCAGTGGCAGTTGGGAATGAGAGAGGGCTTTTCTTCTGCTTCTGGACCTTGGCATGATGGTGCCATGCCTGCCTCTTCTCTCCATCCAAGGACAGGGCAGTGGCAGTTGGGATGGATGGCCTTTCCTCTACTTCTGAGTCTAGACATGATGGATCTGTGCTTTTTCCCTCCCTCTAAAGTCAGTGGCAGTTGGGAATGAGAGAGGGCTTTTCTTCTGCTTCTGGACATTGACATGATTATGCTATGTCTGCCTCTTCTTTCCATCCAAGGACAGGGCAGTGGCAGTTGGGACAGATGGCCTTTCCTCTACTTCTGAGTCTAGGCATGATGGATCTGTGCTTCTTCTCTCCCTATGCAGCCAGTGGCAGTTGGGAATGAGAGAGGGCTTTTCTTCTGCTTCTGGACCTTGGCATGATGGTGCCATGCCTGCCTCTTCTCTCCATCCAAGGACAGGGCAGTGGCAGTTGGGATGGATGGCCTTTCCTCTACTTCTGAGTCTAGACATGATGGATCTGTGCTTCTTCTCTCCCTATGCAGCCAGTGGCAGTTGGGAACGAGAGAGGGCTTTTCTTCTGCTTCTGGACCTTGGCATGATGGTGCCATGCCTGCCTCTTCTCTCCATCCAAGGACAGGGCAGTGGCAGTTGGGATGGATGGCCTTTCCTCTACTTCTGAGTCTAGGCATGATGGATCTGTGCTTCTTCTCTCCCTATGCAGCCAGTGGCAGTTGGGAATGAGAGAGGGCTTTTCTTCTGCTTCTGGACCTTGGCATGATGGTGCCATGCCTGCCTCTTCTCTCCATCCAAGGACAGGGCAGTGGCAGTTGGGATGGATGGCCTTTCCTCTACTTCTGAGTCTAGACATGATGGATCTGTGCTTCTTCTCTCCCTATGCAGCCAGTGGCAGTTGGGAATGAGAGAGGGCTTTTCTTCTGCTTCTGGACCTTGGCATGATGGTGCCATGCCTGCCTCTTCTCTCCATCCAAGGACAGGGCAGTGGCAGTTGGGATGGATGGCCTTTCCTCTACTTCTGAGTCTAGACATGATGGATCTGTGCTTCTTCTCTCCCTATGCAGCCAGTGGCAGTTGGGAACGAGAGAGGGCTTTTCTTCTGCTTCTGGACCTTGGCATGATGGTGCCATGCCTGCCTCTTCTCTCCATCCAAGGACAGGGCAGTGGCAGTTGGGATGGATGGCCTTTCCTCTACTTCTGAGTCTAGGCATGATGGATCTGTGCTTCTTCTCTCCCTATGCAGCCAGTGGCAGTTGGGAATGAGAGAGGGCTTTTCTTCTGCTTCTGGACCTTGGCATGATGGTGCCATGCCTGCCTCTTCTCTCCATCCAAGGACAGGGCAGTGGCAGTTGGGATGGATGGCCTTTCCTCTACTTCTGAGTCTAGACATGATGGATCTGTGCTTCTTCTCTCCCTATGCAGCCAGTGGCAGTTGGGAATGAGAGAGGGCTTTTCTTCTGCTTCTGGACCTTGGCATGATGGTGCCATGCCTGCCTCTTCTCTCCATCCAAGGACAGGGCAGTGGCAGTTGGGATGGATGGTCTTTCCTCTACTTCTGAGTCTAGACATGATGGATCTGTGCTTTTTCCCTCCCTCTAAAGTCAGTGGCAGTTGGGAATGAGAGAGGGCTTTTCTTCTGCTTCTGGACCTTGGCACGATGGTGCCATGCCTGACCCTTTTCTCCATCCAAGGACAGGGCAGTGGCAGATGGGATGGATGGCCTTTCCTCTTCCAGGTCCAAGCATGATGGAGATGTGTCTGCCCTTCTTCTCTCCCCCCGACACCAGGGAAATGGCAGTTGAGATGGTTGCTTCTGGAAATAGAGATAAAAACGTCCGTTACTGAATAAAAAATCCCAATGGTGTAATAATACAAGATACTTTGGGGCGTTGTGTGGTTTCTGGGCTGTACATGACCACACAGCCTGGAAGCTACACAACACCCAACTGATTCTGGCCATGAAAGCCTTTTACTTTGTCCACATCACAAGAAGAGATGACTTGCTAGAAAAAGATTATAATGCTTGGAAAGATAGTAGAAAAAGAGGAAAACCACATTCCAAATGCATAGACTCAACCAAGGAAGCCATGGATGCTCTGAATCTGAGTAGGGTTGCTATGAAAAGGGCAACTCCTTCATGGCATTGCCAACAATCAATTCACCAGCTTACCTTTCTTTTCTCTCCCAAGTTCCAAATGGATCCAAGAGAAGGCTCTGGACCAGTCAATTCTTCTCTCTTAAAAGCTGGTGTAGATCTCTTCACAGTTGATCCAAGCTGCTCTTAAGAGGTTTTTTCTCCCAGGTTCATGTCTTCTCTCTTTTCCCCTCTTTCTCGGTTGCTTTCTTTTTGGCCTTCTCGTTCTGCCATTTTGGAGGCACACAAGGACTTAAAAGAAGGTGCTTCTGGAGAGGTAGGAATAGTTGTAACATTACATTGGAGCTGCTCTGGACCCAGGCAGTGAAACAAAAAGTCCAACCAGAAAAGAGAAAACAGTAAGATCCTGAGATTAATTTCCAGGGTCGCTTTTCAAAAGCTTCCCAATGGGAATCACCACCCCACTTGTTGCATCAAGACTAGACAGCTTTCCATTCTGTGATTCCGACAGACGGCTGTCTTGTCTCCATATCTACCATGGCTTTGTTTTGTTTTGTTCTTCCACGATGTATTCATTGTTCATCCAGTGGAAGTAGCAGAAGGTGAAGGCAGGACTGGGTCTCCTTCACTGCGGGATGAGAAGTCGCCTGGATCGCTGGCTTGGCCATTGTCTTCGGATGCCATGAGGACCATTGGGGTTTCTTCTGAAGGTGGAAGGTCTCCCGGCCTCTGAGAACCACTGTCAAGCAAAACAAGACAAGTGAGAACTGGGACGAAGATGGTTGGACATTGGGAACCTAAAATATTGGAACTGAAAGGAGCATTTGTGTTTGTATTGTCAAAATCAGTGAAGTTTGGAAAGTCAACCAATGAAATTTGCAAAGTCAATCAGGCTACCTCTATGCAGACACCCTCACTGATGGACTTTGCAAACTTCATGGCTACTCAAATGCTGATTCAAGCTGGCTATCTGCAACATTCTTTAAACAGACAAGGTTTCTTCCTCCCTCCCTGGACATTATTCCACACATATATACAAACTCCACTTGCCTCACTGCCAACATAACCTCTGAAGATAACAGCCACAGATGCAGGTGAAACGTTAGGAAAGAATGCTACTGGAACATGTCCATACAGCCCGAAAAAAATCACAGCAACTCAGCTTTTGTTTTACTATGTACAGTAGAGTCTCACTTATCCAAGATAAACGGGCCGGTAGAACATTGGATAAGCAAAAATCTTGGATAATAAGGAGGGATTAAGAAAAAAGCCTATTAAACATAAAATTACATTATGATTTTACAAATTAAGCACCAAAACATCATGTTTTACAAGAAATTGACAGAAAAAGCCGTTCAACACACAGTAATGTTATGTAGTAATTACTGTATTTACGAATTTAGCACCAAAACATTGCAACATTTACTACAAAAACAATGACTACTAAAAGGCATTGGATAATACAGAACCTTGGATAGGTAAAGCTTGGATAAGTGAGACTACTGTATTTACAAAGCGAAGGCTACATTTATGGGACCAGTATCCACGTCTCTATCAAAATATGTCATCTCTGTAGGCATTTTAGGGTTCTCCAGCATGGTTATGGTATTCTTGGGTTGGAGGTTCTACATCTCAATAGGGTTCACCATTCTCTTTGGTTTTATGTATCCATGCAAAGTCCTGAACATACAGGACCTATGTTTCACCAATTATGGCATTTCATTTGCATATAAAACGCCAGTGGCTCCATTCACAGCATTTAAGAGAGGTTTTGGACCTCTTAAAAACTTTGCTCACCAGCATACATTAGCTCTAATCACTTTCCAAATGGTTTGGATCACAACAACCCCTATCAGCTCCACCAATGTTGGAGAAAATGGGAGTTGTAGTCTAAAAAGAAGTGAAAGGCAACAGACTGGGTGATCCTGAGCAAAAAATAAATAAATCAATGGTTTGGTTCATATTTAAAGCTGTTTCTTCTATTACTACGGTATGGTGCAACAAGAAAAGAACTCACGTTTGCTTCCAGAAACAGAGCCGCCACAATAGGAAGGCTAACAGTATGACAGATAGCACTGCTAATAAAAGAAAAAAAGAAATCATTAAAACTGAATAGGCATTTAATAAACGTCTGTCTCTGCTCCCGAATTCTGGATGGGCTAAAATGACATAAAGAGGGAATAATAAGAAAAGACAGAGACAGTGGTGGGCCAGAAATACAGATAAAACTAAAACCATGTATTAAAACACATAGTGATTGAATACCCGGATAAACATAATGAAAGAAAAAGCAGCACTAGTGTTCATAGATGCAGAAAAAGCATTTGATAACTTAAACTGGGAGTTTAAAATTGTCCGGAAACTTCAGGCAGTGGAATGTTTAGTAAAGGTAAAGGTTTCCCCTGACGTTAGGTCCAGTCGTGTCCGACTCGGGGTTGGTGCTCATCTCCATTTTTAAGCCAAAGAGCCGGCGTCGTCTGTAGACACCTCCAAGGTCATGTGGCCGGCATGACTGCAAGGAGCGCCGTTACCTTCCCGCCAGAGCGGTACCTATTGATCTGCTCACATTTGCATGTTTTCGAACTGCTAGGTTGGCAGAAGCTGGAGCTAACAGTGGGCGCTCACTCCACTCCCCAGGTTTGATCCTGGGACCTTTCGGTCTGCAAGTTCAGCAGCTCAGCGCTTTAACACACTGTGCCAAAGAGAAGTGCAAAAATATTGCAAAAGAAACCTAATGTGGCAGGATTGATATTGAAAGATGCTGCAAATTTGGCAACTGAATGAGAAGGGATTAGAAATGCTGGAAGTTACAGAAGAAGCAACTCTTCAAAAAGAATGAGAGAAAGGAGGAAACTGGAGAACAAAATATACAGAGAAAGAAGAATGTTTATGGAAGGAAGCCAACAGAATTGCTGTTAACACAGAAATAATGGGACTGAAATTTATGTTTTTATTGATACTAACGAACTCTGGACTAATATTACCCACAGGTTCAGAATCTAACATTTAAAGATAATCTAAATCAGACCTATTACTAATTCCAATTAGAGATGACCCATTGGATCCATGATATTTACAGATTTGTAGGTTCACTACTCACCTAGTAAAGGAAAGCCAACCCTGATGGCAGGAGAATCTATTAAAAAATAAAATATTGAGGGTTATTGCGGTATGTCTTTTATCTTTCATTTCAAAAGTATAACTGTTCCAACTTGTTCACAACATACACATCTTGTTGCAGAGCATAGATGTTGGTTGGTACTTTGCTGCTCCACTTAACTGTTTTCCTGCTATATCTACACTATAAAATTAATGCAGTTTGACACCACTTTAACTGCCATGGCCCAGTGCTATGGAAGCCTGGAAGCTGTAGTTTGAAACTGCATTGTATGGCCAGTGTAGACCCATATAATGAAGTTTGTTATTCAAGAACCACCTCCCTCCAAATAAAACACACAAGTAATTTTTTTAGATATATATAAAACTAAAAACTAAACTACAAAAATATATTACTTCTGAGCTATAACTTAGGCCCCTTCTACACTGCCATATAAAATCCTGATTATCTACTTTGAACTGGATTATACGGCAGTGTAGACTCAGATAATCAATTTCAAAGCAGATAATATGGATTATTTGATTTGATAATCTAGATTATATGGCAGTGTAGACCGGCTCTTAGTGGCTATTATGAATAACAAAACAGGCCAGAACAAAACACAACTCATACAGGATTTCTCTGCTATTGATTTTTTTTTAAAGCATACCATTCACAGTAATCCGTTTATGTATTAAAACAGCTAGATAACTTAGTTATGCATTAAAAGAGGTAACATTGTTTCATAGCTGCTCGAGTAAGAATGGACTTGATTGAAAAGTTAGGATTCATCTACAACAGGTATGGGAAAACTTGGGCCCTCCAGGTGTTTTGGACTTCAACTCCCACAATTCCTAACAGCCGGTAGGCTGTTAGGAATAGTGGGAGTTGGGAGTCCAAAACACCTGGAGGGCCCAAGTTTGCCCATGCCTGATCTACACTGTAGAGTTAATGCAGTTTGGCACCACTCTGAACTGTCATGGCTCAATGCTATGGAATCCTTGGGAGCTAAAGTTTGGGGAGTCTCCAGAAACCTTTACAAGACAAGGCTAAAGATCTTGTGAAACTACGAATTCCACCAAATTGAGCCATGGCATTCAAACTGCATCCATTCTACAGTGCAGATGAACCCACAGGATTTCAAAATATCCAAAACATTTCTGATGTTATCACTTTTAAATATGTCTAGGAGAAAAATCTGCTTGATCATGTAGTAGCGTTTGCGGATGACTCCAGTTTGGGCATCAATGAACCCAGAGATGTTGCAAATGATTCTGTGATCTTTCTACTCTCAAACCCTTCCCAGTAACTACTTCTAGGATTGCTTGACCTATTGTACATTTTTCTCCCATTTAATGGAGCGCATATTATAATATCATCACAACAAAAACATTTATTATTGTTAAATATGCACGGGGGAAATGTGCTTTCAAAACGGGCTGACATAATTCACGCTCAAGGACCAAGACGGGGAGAAACAGCAGACACAACAGTGGGGAAATTAAGGCAATCTACTGGGGTTTATTGTTTACACAGAAGCTTTAGAAATGGAGTAAAGAAAGAATGTATTCCATTTTAATCCTCATCACGATCATATGGGGTTATATACAGTAAAACCCTGAAAACTGCAGGGCATGAGTTCCTGAATGTATCGCAGTTACCTATAACTGCACACCCTTAAATGAGCTCGTTTGATAAGCATGCCTTCTATTCCATCGTTGAAGTTACTAACGATGTGATAAAATATGTGTGAATTGAATGAAATTATATGAAAGGTGTATGGTTGGGGCCTATATAGTCTGAAGATACCATCCTAGGAAGAATAAATTATGGAAAACTGCAAAGGTCTGATGAAGGAAAAACTAGTCAACTGTTGACATTGATTTTTTTTTTTGGTGTCAGGAGGGACTTGAGAAACTGCAAGTCACTTCTAGTGGCCGTCTACAAGGATGTTGCCCAGGGTACGCCTGGAGGTTTTGATGTTTTTACCATCCTTGTAGGAGGTTTCTCTCATGTCCCTGCATGGAGTTGGAGCTGATAAAGGGAGCTCATTCGCGCTCTCCCCGGGTTGGATTTGAACCAGCAACCTTCAGGTCAGCAACCCAACCTTCAAGTCATCAGTCCTGCCAGGCACAAGGGTTTAACCCACTGTGCCACTGGGGGCTCCGTTGACATTGATGACCAGAAACAATTATTAACTCTGTGGTGGAAAACAACATTTTTACATAGTCATTCTTTACTATAATGTTTTATAAACAGGGCTTAAAAGATTATTCCAAGTGAAACAGAAACGGAGAACTCACAGATTTATTGCCTGTGAATCTCTGTGTAAATCCAAGCAATCTCACAAATTGGAAATAGCTCCACAACACATTGTCTTGTGTATTTATAAAGGGGCTCACAATTACCAACATTCTTCTTCATAGCCTTTTAGATATAGTCAGCTCTTATTTACAGTAGAGTCCCGCTTATCCGATTTCCACTAATCCGACACACTGTATTATCCAACGCCCTGACACCTTCTCTCCCTCACCAGGCCGGGTCCTGGTGCTGCTGGGACCTGGCCTGGTGAGTGAGTGAGTGAGTGAGCGAGGGATGGAAGGTGGACAAGTGAAGGAGGGCAGCAAAGGCCCTCCTTGACTCGCTCGCTCACTCACCCGGCCGGGTCCTGGTGCTGCCAGGACCTGGCTGAGTGAGTGAGCGACGGATGGAGGATGGGCGAGAGAAGGAGGGCCGCAAAGGCGCTCCCTTGCTCACTCGCTCACTCGCTCACTCGCCTGGCCGGGTCGTGGTGCTGCCGGGACCCGGCCAGTGAGTGAGCGAGGGATGGAGGGCAGGCGAGAGAAGTAGAGCCACAAAGGCCCTCCCTCGCTCGCTCGCTCGCTCACTCACCCGGCCGGGTCCTGGTGCTGCCAAGACCCAGCTGAGTGAGCGAGGGACGGGGGGTGGGCGAGAGAAGGAAGTCTGCAAAGGCACTCCCTTGCTTGCTCACTCACTCGCCTGGCCGGGTCGTGGTGCTGCTGGGACCCAGCCAGTGAGTGAGCAAGGGACGGAGAGGGGAGAGGGCAGACGAGAGAAGGAGGGCCGCAAAGGCGCTCCCTTGCTCGCTTGCTCACTCACTCGCCTGGCCGGGTCGTGGTGCTGCCGGGACCCGGCCGGTGAGTGAGCGAGGGACGGAGGGCAGGCGAGAGAAGTAGAGCCACAAAAGCCCTCCTTCACTCGCTCGCTTGCTCACTCACCTGGCCGGGTCCTGGTGCTGCCAGGACCCAGCTGAGTGAGCGAGGGACGGGGGGTGGGCGAGAGGAGGAGGGCTGCAAAGGCACTCCCTTGCTTGCTCACTCACTCGCCTGGCCGGGTCGTGGTGCTGCTGGGACCCAGCCAGTGAGTGAGCAAGGGACGGAGAGGGGAGAGGGCAGACGAGAGAAGGAGGGCCGCAAAGGCGCTCCCTTGCTCGCTTGCTCACTCACTCGCCTGGCCGGGTCGTGGTGCTGCCGGGACCCGGCCGGCGAGTGAGCGAGGGACGGAGGGCAGGCGAGAGAAGTAGAGCCACAAAAGCCCTCCTTCACTCGCTCGCTCGCTCACTCACCTGGCCGGGTCCTGGTGCTGCCAGGACCCAGCTGAGTGAGCGAGGGACGGAGAGGGGAGAGGGCAGACAAGAGAAGGAGGGCTGCAAAGGCGCTCCCTTGCTCACTAGCTCACTCACTCGCCTGGCCAGGTCATGGTGCTGCTGGGACTCGGCCAGTGAGTGAGCAAGGGACGGAGGGTGGGCGAGCGATCACCCACCCTGTTATCCGACAGTTTTGCTTATCCGACATTCTGCCTGCCGGTTTATGTTGGATAAGCAAGACTCTACTGTATTACAATGCTCTTTACTTAAGTAGGAGAACTATCATCTGTCCAGAACTGATGGAATCAGCAAGTTTTACCTGCAAAACAGCCTGCCAGTCATTTACAACTTTTTGGATCAAGAACAACAGGAAATATACTCTATAAGAGACCTTTCTACTATCCAAAAGTGGCCACTTCTCTCCAGGAGGAAAAAAGCCCACTTTGAGATGGGATATAAACTCAAAAGCTGGAGTCTAGTGGAGACACGGACGGAGACATGACAAAAGACAGCTAAGACAACTGGGGGTTAGCTGGGGTTAGTGGGCGAGTGTCTGTTTCAGCCCATCGGGACCAACCTGTTAGTTTCCATGGAGAGCTTGTCTTGGGTGGTGCAACCGTGGATCTGTTTCCTGCCTTAAGGGTCTCAGAAGTCCTGGTCTGCAAAACTGGAGGCGTGGTGGTGATGGTGGTCTCTCGGGGCCGGGTGCTGCTCTGGGTGACGGGACCGGGAGAGGTGACTTGGCCAAGCCCTACGATGGATCGTGGTGCCATGGTGGTTGTGGGCCTATCTGCCGGTGGGCTGCCCGTCTCCAGCGATGTGGTGGCAGCCGTCTTGGGAGCTGCCGGTGTGGAAGGAGTGGCTTCTACAATATGGGCAAGAGTCTTAGGCAAGCTGGGCTACTGTAATGGGTTATTTGCAGGGCGGCCCTTGAAGATGATCTGGGACCCACAGATGGACAGATTCATAACTGGGTAGGGGTCTTTTTACAACAAATCTACTTTCCAATTAGCATTGGAAAGGTTTGCAAGACACAAACCTTTCCAATGCTAATTAGGGTGATTAACTGAAACATTAGTGCTGGCTTCCAACTGACAAAGGACTCTTGTCACATCCTGGACTCTCCACAGATATATATTTACCTTCCTTGCCTAGTTTATCCATGCCTCACAACCTCTGAGGATGCCTGCCATAGATGTGGGCGAAACGTCAGGAGAGAATACTTCTGGAACATGGCCACACAACCCTGTGATCCCGGCCATGAAAGCCTTCGACAACACTACTGCCTATTTGCTTCTGAACTCAATTCCAGCTGTTGATAAAGACCCAGTTTTAAATTACAGCTGGTCCTCTATGTATTCTGCAGCCATGGATTCAAGCATCCATAGCTTGAAAATACTATCTTTAAAATTCCAAGAAGTAAACCTTGATCTCATCATTTTATATATGAGACAACATTTTACTACACATTGTATATAATAACAGGACCTGAGCATCCATGGATTTGGGCACCCAATAGGGTCCTGGCACCAAACTTCAGCAAATACCAATGGCCTATTCTGCAGGCATATTAGTGAAGCTTCTGACCAATGTCCTATTCTCAAAGTCCTTTTTATCCAGGCCAGACTTCTTTTCTCAGCCAGAGAGCCCCTGGTTCTCCCCTAGACTACAAATTCCAGAACACCACTAACTGTTGCCATTGCAGTTAAAGTGGAACAACAGCACTAGAGTAATGGTGCGGTATGGCATGAGAAAGTTTTGACCTGCTAAGGCAATGGAGAATAAGGAGGGTAGTTCAGAAATCTGAGAGCAACCACCAAGAAGGCCTGCCTTCCTTCTTCTCCACCAGAAGTTGGAGAAGCTGGTGGAAGATCTCAGCTTCAAATGGGTTTCTATCAGGTGATAAGGTTCTTCCAATTGGCTGGACCCAACATATAAATCAAGACACTTTGAGCAAGAATCATGAGACGAGGATGGAACATTTCCATGGTGAGGGCAAAGCATTGGGTTAGGTGGATCCAAGAACACCTTTGTTTGCTGCCTAAACTTGCTTGCAAGGGCCACCTTTGCAGGACAGGAAGCCTAACTGGTGTTGAGTGGCCATTGTCCCATCAGCCCAAACAGCAAACGATATCTGGACAAAGCTATGAAAGGGGTCCTTATTTCCAAATATGGACAGAAGGTCTTCTCAGGACTAGATCATGCAAAGGACTAGATCAGTAGTTCTCAACCTGTGGGTCCCCAGATGTTTTTGGCCTACAACTCCCAGAAATCCCAACTAGTTTACCAGCTGTTAGGATTTCTGGGAGTTGAAGGCCAAAACATCTGGGGACCCACAGGTTGAGAACCACTGGACTAGATTAAACTCTTGGTCCTACTGTTCCAAGTTTTAAGGAAGTTTTCCTCTACTGTCCACCTTCTAGACAGAATAAATCACAGTTCCCATCATTCCCAGAACATGCCCACAGTACTGATGAATAGTAGAGCTGAATACAACTGCATGCAAAATGTTGAACTTCTCTAAAATCTTCAGGAAATATTGAGAAAGAATCCTAGCAGATCAAGTACAGATCTCCTTACAGATGGGGGAATATGAAGCCCTTCAGCTCTTCTTAGCTAAGGCCCCTGATATCTGTTATACGAGGGCTATCCAGAAAGTAGGTTACATTTTGGAATTAAAAATGAACAAAGTATAGGAGAAAACATTTACCATATGCAGTTGAAAGCCAGACTCAAATACCACTTCTCAACATAGTCCCCATTGAAATCTTGGCACTTATCATAGCGATAAAAGAGTTTGGAAAGTCCTTCCCCACCAAACTTTGCCGCTTGGCTTGCATCTTCAACCAAGCGGGCATCCCTTCTCGCAGCTGCACATGTGCATGCACTCCACTTTCCCCCACGCTCGTCCTGGATCGCTCTTCTAAGGTTTTGCAAGAAGCACACGTTTCCTGTCCCAAAAAAACGGTCACCATAACCTTCCTTGCAAGCATTTGCAAAACAGAAGAGCGATCCAGGACGAGCGTGGGGGAAAGTTGAGCGCATGCACATGCGCAGCTGCGAGAAGGGATGGTTGAGGATGCAAGCCAAGCGGCAAGGTTTGGTGGGGAAGGACTTTCCAAACTCTTTTATCGCTATGATAACTGCCTAGATTTGAATGGCGACTATGTTGAGAAGTGGTATTTGAGTCTGGCTTTCAACTGGATATGGTAAATGTTTTCTCCTATACTTTGTTCATTTTTAATTCCAAAACGTAATGTACTTCCTAGATAGCCGTTGTACATGGCAAAAGCTGATGGGAACTGTACTCCAAAACCTCTCGAGGGTTGCAAATGGTTTGCCCCAAAAGTTGCAAACTTTCCAATAGAAAGGAAGGAAGATTTCAAGGAGAATTTCTTAACTACCAATTTTGGTGTGAGCTGGGCTTTACTGCTCACGGACCTAACATAGCATTGTGTCCTTTGGACCGAACTTAACCTGAACTAGTCTGTAGTTATGCTTATGCTAGAAATATATTTTCACCTAGTAAATCTCTGGAGCGGGAAAATGCAGTCCCAAAACCTGTTGGGAAAATGTTCCCAACAAAATGCTTTTTTTGGAAACAAGCTGACTGTGTCTTGGATCGGAAAGATGTATAGAAGAATTCTTAAATTTGTAATACCTAAGTTTGGTGCCATTCCCCATTTCCCCAACAAAAGCCCAAACGAGCTTACCTCCCCTGGACGTTTTCTCTGGGGTTGTTGAAGGAGGCAACAAGGGGTCTCCTTTGAAGGAAATGCAGAAATGAGACAGAGATGGATATGGGATGGAGGGAGAGAGAAGAGAGAGAAAGAAGGTTATCTGGTAAGATGGATCTCATAGGAACGACAATTTCATACTCAAGTTCAGCACGACACCACTATTGACTTTTCTAATTTGGAAAAGGTGATAAAATGGCACTCAGAGTGTAAAAGGTAATTTTCTGGACTACAAGTCCCAATATCCCCAAGATAGAACAGCCAGGCCCATTATAGTTTAGGGGATTCTACAGAGGCAACGTTTCTAAAGTCTGACTATCCATCACCACTGATGGAACAGTTGCTGGACAACAGGCGCCTGTGAGGCCAATGGAATAGCAATCTCCATCAAGGTAATTGAATAACAGTTGATTTTCTGGGGAATATGGTTAATCCCAATTCCTAAAGCAGGTTCCCAAGGGAGAAGTGGATGCGCAAAGCTTCAAAGCAAGGAATGGGGCGAGGGATACTTACGAATACAGATCAAGTTGCTGTTGGTCCACTGATACTCTTTGGTGTGCTTATCTTGCTTACAGAGAATGAGGTTGGAGGTGCCCGCTTTCCGTTTGTAGTTCTTCATGCAGGAGTAGCGCAGCTTCTCAGAGTTACTGCCTTCCGCAATCTGTGCATTTTCCACCAGCGTAGGAACACCACATTCACCTGAAGCAAAAGAACGGGACCGGATTAATCAACAAATGCAGGAAAATACATATAAAAAATCAGCATGGTATAACAGTTTAAGTGTTGGACTATGACTCTAGAGACCAGGGTTCTATTTCTCATGGAAACCCACTGGGCAACCTTGGGAGAGTCACATACTCTCAGCCCAAGTTTCTTCTAGACCGATGATCGTGCCATCACCACTCAAGCAGGGAGCTTTGAAATGGTTGAACAGAAGCTCTCAGAAGCTTTAGGTGCTCTTACCGCCTATTACAGGGAAAACCAGCTGAGACCTAATCCATCTAAAATGCAGATATGTGCTTTTCATCTTAAGGACAGACAAGTATCTCAAGCTCTGAGGATGACCTGGAAAGGAATCCCACTGGAGCATTGCAACACACCCAAATACCTGGGAGTCACTCTGGACTGTGCTCTGACTTTCAGGAGGCACAGGTCCACTGTTTGGGGATCCTCCTGGATTCACCGCTGTCACTTGAGGCTCAGGTGTGTTTAGTTGTGTTGTTATAGTCACGATGCGCTGTTGTGAGTTTTGTGGGTCCGGATTGTGGTTTTTGTCAGTGTGGGGATCAGGGTGCGTGCTGGGTGGGTTTCTTCAAACACCATCGATCCTCTGCACACCAGCACCCTGATGAATTGGTTGCAATCATCTGCCACACCAATTCCTCTGTTCAATGGGTTGTTGTATGTCTTTCGGGCTGTGTGGCCATGTTCCAGAAGCATTCTCTCCTGACGTTTCGCCCACATCTATGGCAGGCATCCTCAGAGGTTGTGAGGTATGGAGAAAACTAAGCAAAGAGGTTAATATATATCTGTGGAAAGTCTAGGGTGAGAGAGGTCAGTGTGAATGTGTAGTTAATCACTTAAATTAGCATTGAAAAGCTTATCTGCTGTTCAATGTCTGTTCAATGTCAGACTCAAACACATCCGTAGTCTGAAGTCCAAACATTTATTTCAATATCTATAAACATATTTACAAAGCATAGCAAAAGCCATCGCTCTGAGCTGGCATTCTTTATAGCCTCTTGCCTCAGCAAGCACCAGCTCAACACACAAAGAGATAAGAAACACATTCCTCAGTACGAAGGAAGTCCCGACCTCCAAAGGCCGGAAATCGTGCCTGATAGGTCATAGTAATCACAACAGGCTGTCAGTCAAAACTAGCCTGCTGTTAACTGTTTCATTGCTGAAAACACACACTCTTGCCTAACAGCAGAAAACACCTGATTTACATTTCATACACATAGAACCATAATCAAACAATTTTGTGGTGTGGTTGTGTTGTTACAACCGGGAGGCAAGGCTTTTGCATTGTGTTGCCAAGTTTTGTATTTCTGGGGCATTTAGTTGTGTTGTTATAGTCATGATGCGTTGTTGTGAGTTTTGTGGGTTTGGATTGTGGTTTTGTGGGGTGGTTGTGTTGTTACAACTGGGAGGCAAGGCTTTTGCGTTGTCTTGTTAAGTTTTATATTTCTGGGGCGTTTAGTTGTGTGCCAAGTTTTGTATTTCTGGGACGTTTAGTTGTATTGTTATAGTCACCATGCATTGTTGTGAGTTTTGTGGATCCGGATTGTGGTTTTGTGGTGTGGTTGTGTTGTTACAACTGGGAGGCAAGGCTTTTGCGTTGTCTTGTTAAGTTTTATATTTCTGGGGCGTTTAGTTGTGTGCCAAGTTTCGTATTTCTGGGGCGTTTAGTTGACTTATTATAGTCATGATGCATTGTTGTGAGTTTTATGGGTCCGGATTGTGGGTTTGTGGTGTGGTTGTGTTGTTACAACCTGGAGGGAAGGCTTTTGCGTTGTGTTGCCAAGTTTCGTATTTCTGGGGCGTTTAGTTGTGTTGTTATAGTCACGATGCGTTGTTGTGAGTTTTGTGGGTCCTGTGTGGTTTTGTGTTGTGGTTATGTTGTTACAACTGGGAGGCAAGGCTTTTGCATTGTGTTGCCAAGTTTTGTATTTCTGGGGCGTTTAGTTGTGTTGTTATCGCATGATGTGTTGTTGTGAGTTTTGTGGGTCTGGATTGTGGTTTTGTGGTGTGGTTGTGTTGTTGTAACCTGGAGGCAAGCCTTTTGCATTGTGTTGCCAAATTTTGTATTTCTGGGATGTTTAGTTTTGTTGTTATAGTCACTGCGCAAACAACTTTATCATTTTATATATATAGATAGATAGATGGAGTAATAAAATAGTGTCCTCTGTATAAAATGGCAAATTCAAGGTATTATTTTTGGGATATTTTCAAGTCATGGATGGTTGAATTAATGGATAGAGAATCTATGGATACAGAGGGGCAACTATACTCCTTTTTTGGATCACAGTTCCCATTATCCCCTAACCAGCATGCCTGGTGTAGTAGTAGGCGTAGTAGTAACAACAACAACAACAGCAGCAGCAGCAGCAGCAATTTTATGTCTTACTCGACTCTCCTTGTGGCTCGAGGTGGGTTACAACATAGTTACGAGGGCTATCCAAAAAGTAGATTACGTTTTGGAATTAAAAATGAACAAAGTATAGGAGAAAACATTTACCATATGCAGTTGAAAGCCACACCCAAATACCACTTCTCAACATAGTCGCCATTCAAATCTAGGCACTTATATAGCGATTAATGAGCTTGGCAACTCCTTCCCCACCAAATTCTGCCACTTGCGTCCTGAGGAAACAACTCCCACCCAAAAGACTCCAGAACTTCACGCGTGCGACCTGCCGTGTGGGGGTCTTTTGGAGTCTTTTGGGTGGGAGTTGTTTCCTCATCCTCATTCCGACAATGGGGGGTGGGGGGTGGCTGGCAACACAACATTTTGGCAACGCTGCGTACCTGCGGGGAGGGGCTGGTTGAGGACGCAAGCGGCAGAGTTTCGTGGGGAAGAAGTTGCCAAGCTCATTCATCGCTATGATAAGTGACTATATTTGAATGGAGACTATGTTGAGAAGTGGTATTTGGGTGTGGTAAATGTTTTCTCCTATACAGTAGAGTCTCACTTATCCAACATAAATGGGCCAGCAGAATGTTGGATAAGCGAATATGTTGGATAATAAGGAGGGATTAAGGAAAAGCCTATTAAACATCAAATTAGGTTACGATTTTACAAATTAAGCACCAAAACATGCTGTTATACAACAAATTTAACAGAAAAAGTAGATCAATACACAGTAATGCAGTAGTGATGATTGTATTTACGAATTTAGCACCAAAATATCACGATGTATTGAAAACATTGACTACAAAAATGCGTTGGATAATCCAGAATGTTGGATAAGCGAGTGTTGGATAAGTGAGACTCTACTGTATTTTGTTCATTTTTAATTCCAAAACGTAATCTACTTTCTGGATAACCCTCGTAAAACACATTAACATTGCAAAGATTTTATAAATGCACATATTAAAATGTATTTCTATAGAAAATATATACGAAGACATCTATATATATAAAAGAGTGATGGCATCAGGGCAGCGGACAAAACAACAAAACTACAGGCTCCCCAACCTCGAAATTTGACAACACAACCCATCATTCACGGCTCTAGGTTGATACAACAAAAAGAAAAGAAAAATAAAGTCATAATTAGAGGGAGAGGAATAATAGTTTTTATCCAATTACTGCCAGTTAGAAGGCTAAGCTCTGCCCACTTGGTCTCCTAGCAACCTCCTCAGCCCAGGGGACAGGCACAGTTAGGCCTCACTTAGGCCTCTTCCACAGATTATCAGATTTTAACTGGATTATATGGCAGTGTAGACTCAAGGCCCTTCCACACAGCTATATAACCCATGTAGAATCTTATATTATCTGCTTTGAACTGGATTATCTTGACTCCACACTGCCATATAATCTACTTCAGTGTGCATACTAAACATAAAGACAACCATACAACAGACATTCAATACCATCACTACCTCAACAATTTCTCACCAACACCACCAGACAACGCCACAGCAACGCGTGGCCGGGCACAGCTAGTCTATATATATAAAAGAGTGATGGCATCATGGCAACCCACAAAACAACAAAACTACAGACCCCCCAACCTCGAAATTTGACGACACAACCCATCATCCACGCCTCTAGGTTGATACAACAAAAAGAAAAGAAAAATAAAGTCCTAATTAGAGGGAGAGGAACAATTGTTTTTATCCAATTGCTGCCAGTTAGAAGGCTAAGCTACTCCAACTTGGTCTCCTAACAACCCAATAAAAAATCATAAAAAACACTAAAAATAATTAAAAACACTAAAAAATTAATACAATAAAATACCATAATAACAAAAAATAACTAAAAATTATACAAGAAAATAATAAAATATAATAAATAAAAAGATAACTTACAATAAAATTAATTAAAAAATACAAATAACGTCAAATAAAAATTACACAACAATTTTTAATCAATACCACCACCACTTTGCCACAGGCCGGGCAAAGCTAGTATTTCTATAAAATGCATATTAAAATACACAGAACAGAGATTAAAGCTCTGCTCAACTGCATTCGACTCGCTGGAAGAAACCATATCCTAATACGGGACCAAACTCTGATATTGTCACCTAATTTGTTCTGCACGCTGCGTGCATTGTTTTCCACATACTTCCAGACCAGATGTGTTTTCCTTTGGTCTTTGACAGCTAAGGGACACTGGGATATACTACTCCCCTTGGCTCCTAGGAACAAATGCAATGATTGAGAGGTCCAAAATGGGTTTCTCTCTCATCCAGAGAAGGGGACAGCTGAGCACAGACAGAACTTGCTTCTTTGCTCTGAGCCAAAACAAAAAAGGCTTAACTCCAAAGACAAAGGGTGCATATCTCTACACTATAGAATTAAAGCAGTTTGATATTGCTCTACCTGCCATGGCTCAATGCTATAGGGCAGGGCCTGGGCAAACTTAGGAAGTGATCCATCAAAGTCACTCCAAAATAACTTTTCCAGAACATCCCTGGAAATAAGGGTGAAATAGTCATCAAAATTCCTTTGGATTCCCTATTGGTTTGCTGCATGGTCAGAGATTATTTACTACTCACATCTTTGAAAAATAAGGAGTTTTGTTTTGTTTTGGAAAGAGTGTACGATTGTTACTTTCCTTTAAAGCAAAACTGTCAGATTATTTTAATAACTGTGGTTTAATTCTATATCAAAATGTTTTTGATATAGATATATTTGATTTAGAGACTCCACTAGAAACCTTTATCTTTACCTGTGTTTGTTGTTTCTAGGCATCAAATGTTTGCCTTTTATATGACTGCTCCCATTTTATCCATCAGTGGTGATGCTTGTTTTATTACCTCAGTTTTATATAGTAATGATGGTAGTATTCTGTGTTTTAATTGCAATTGAATTATTTAATTGTTTATTTTATTTGATTGTTGTGTTGACTCGAGTATAAGCCGACCCGAATATAAGCCGAGGCACCTAATTTTACCACCAAAAAACTGGGAAAACATTGACTCCAGTATAAGCTGAGGGTGGTAAATTTCAGAAATAAAAATAGATACCAATAAAATTACATTAATTGAAGCATCAGTAGGTTAAATGTTTTTGAATATTTACATAAAGCTCTAATTTAAGATAAGATTGTCCAACTCTGATTAAATAATTGTTCTCATCTTCTTCAATGTAAATGTGCTTATGTATACTTTTAATAATAATAGAGTAAAATGATACATGTAATTATTATTATTATTATTACAGGAAAATAATACATGTAGTAATAAATAGAGTTAAATAATAAATATAATAATAATAAGATCAGAGTGAAATAATAAATGTATTAATAATAATAATAATAATAATAATAATGTAAAATAAATGTAATAGTAGCAGCAATAATAGAGAAAAATAATAAATGTAATAATACCAATAATAATAAATGTACCATATATTCGCGAGTATAAGCTGACCCAAATATAAGCCAACCAGGACCCCCACCCGAGTATAAGCCGAGGGGGGCTTTTTCAGTCTTAAAAAAGGGCTGAAAAACTAGGCTTATACTCGAGTATATACAGTAAATGATAATAATAATAATAATAATAATAATAATAATTCCAAAGCAGAATATTCCATTAAATACCTCTTAACTTTAAGAAGTTCTTCCTAATGTTTAGGATAACCCCCCCCCCCCTACAGTTTGAACACATTATTCCATGTTTCTAGAACAGCAGAAAACAAGCTTCCTCCTTCCCCAATGTATCACAAAAATAGTAATGTGCAGATCTGATAAATCTGGATTTAATATGTGTGGGTTTGAATGAACTGTAAGGAAGAGATGAATGAAGGAGAGCTCATTTTGAAGACACCACTCAAAAATATCAAGGCCCGCAATGATTAACTCAAAAACGCAAGTGTCTATAATCTACAGAGAAACGTAAAAAAAGGAAAGTATGGTATATAGTATGTAAGTACTGTAGGTGATGTAATATTATCTTCTATATAAACAACTTTTAGTGGCACTTGTTATACAAGCTGCAAACGAAGAGAATTATGGTGTCGTATTTAACATCAATATAAACTGGGTTTGGCTAGAAACAGTGGTAGAGCATAGCCCCGTCCCTATGGAATCTCTTACGTTTAGTAGTAGTACAGTAGAGTCTCACTTATCCAAGCCTCGCTTATCCAACGTTCTGGATTATCCAAGCCATTTTTGTAGTCAATGTTTTCAATATATTGTGATATTTTGGTGCTAAATTCATAAATACAGCAATTACAACATAACATTACTGCATATTGAACTACTTTTTCTGTCAAATTTGTTGTATAACATGATGTTTTGGTGCTTAATTTTATAAAATCATAACCTAATTTGATGTTTAATAGGCTTTTCCTTAATCCATCCTTATTATCCAAGATATTCGTTTATCCAAGCTTCTGCCGGCCCGTTTATGTTGGATAAGTGAGACTCTACTGTATTTGTATTCTCATCCACTACATTAGTGTAGTTCTTTAACACAAAGGAATACATTTAGCAACACTTGCAAAGGTATTATGGAAAAACTGTTCCTATTTATGGTTTAAGTGCCAATATTGTCAAATAGAAATAAAAACCAAACAAAGTCTTATAGTTGACTTGATAACTAGCTAACTTTGATAAGACAGTGATAAGATAAATGTTTACATCTGTTTACATCTGTCAACATTTGCTGGCTTGATGGACATTTGGGGCAGATGGTTCTTTTAAGTTAAGGATGTTAAGAAGGAAGTCAAGACAAGGCTAACAACAATCAAGAAGAGTCAACATTAGGGGCCGGGCTGTGGCGCAGCTGTTGAGCAGCTGCCTTAAATCACTCTGACCATGAGGTCATGAGTTCGAGGCCAGCCCGTGGCGGGGTGAGCACCCGTCAATTAAAAATAAAAAATAGCCCCTGCTCGTTGCTGACCTAGCAACCCGAAAGATAGTTGCATCTATCAAGTAGGAGATAAGGTACCACTTATAAAAAGTGGGGAGGCAAGTTTAACTAATTTACGACCTGGAATGAGGAAGTGCCGTCAGTGTGGATGATGAAGCAGCTGCTCCCCCCTGTGGCCAGAATCGAACATCCCCTCAGGAGAAGGTTAACTTGCCTCTGCATCTGTCTCTCAGTCTCTGTTTGATGTGTTTATGGGCATTGAATGTTTGCCCTATGTGTGTATAATGTAATCCGCCCTGAGTCCCCTTCGGGGTGAGAAGGGCGGAATATAAATACTGTAAATAAATAAAAATAAAATAAACATCTGGTCCAGGAAACTGAGACGGAGCCAGGAGATTCCAGGATGGAAGACGTCTATCATTCATTTACAACTTGTTCATGTTCTTTTTGGAGGTTTGTAGTTTTGGAATTATGGAAGTTTTGGAACTGTATGTTGGCAGGCTGCAGGGAAAGCAGGGCCTGGCCTGAGCAGGTGTTTCTCCAAGGAGGGAGAAAAGGACGTGGTAATATTTGGATGAATGCACGTACATGTCTGTGTACATGCTGGGGTAAAATGTCACTCCCCTTTGGTTTGTTTGTTAGCCAATGTAACTGTAGGTTGTTTGTGACTCCAATATACAGTAAAGTCTCACTTATCCAACACTCGCTTATCCTACGTTCTGGATTATCCAACGCATTTTTGTAGTCAATGTTTTCAATACATCGCGATATTTTGGTGCTAAATTCGTAAATACAGTAATTACTACGTAGCATTACTGCATGCTGCACTACTTTTTCTGTCAAATTTGTTGTATAACATGATGTTTTGGTGCTTAATTTGTAAAATCATAACCTAATTTGATGTTTAATAGGCTTCTCCTTAATCTCTCCTTATTATCCAACATATTCGCTTATCCAACGTTCTGCCGGCCCATTTACGTTGGATAAGTGAGACTCTACTGTAGTTACAGAGAATCTGTATGTCTCTATGTCTAAATGTTGTTCTGTAAAAGTTTTGATTTACCATCTCACTCTGAAAATTGCAAAAAAAACCCCCTATGCTTTAAAGTTATTCAAAAGCTATTTATAACAAATGAGAAATACTTTCAGATAGTTGTCTCTGTCTGTATGTCATATGTCATTGAATGTTTGCCGTGTATATTGTGATCCACCCCGAGTCCCCTTCGGGGTGAGAAGGGTGGAATATAAATACTGTAAATCTAAATCTAATCTAATCTAAATCTAATCTAAATCTAAATCTAATCTAAATCTATATATATAAAAGAGTAATGGAATCACGGCACCAGACAAAACAACTAAACTAAACACCTCACAACCTCGAAAATTGACAGCACAACCTCTCATCCACGCCTCTACGTTCATAAAACAAAAAGAAAAGAAAAATAAAGTCCTAGCCACAGCAACGCGTGGCCGGGCACAGCTAGTCCATAATAAAAGTGACAACCCATATGTGTGTATGTGGCACACGTGTCCACTCACACAGACAGCCTCTGGCCTCCACAAACAGCCTACACTTCCCACTACTCAGAAGCCAGCAAGTCACTACTTTGCACTGACATTAAGGTGACAGCGAGCACCATGAACATGTAGCCCAACCCCTGCCAATGTCCTCCCCAAACGCTACAAACCACCACCCAATGAATGCTTTCATTTCGGGACCATTTCCTCCTAGATTTTGCTATTTCTTCCACCACAGGCTGGCATCCCAAGGTTCTCCATTGCTATGGAATTTGCCTACTCCCCTTCCCATTCCAATCTGTCTGTATAACAAACAGCAAAACTGAGCTGCAACTAAACTTACTGGAGGAATTTGGGAGATTGAAGCTGTAGTTTAGCCTGCATCAAGTCAAAGCATTGTGACTCCTACTGGGGAATTTATAGGAGTTATAGTTCACCTACACCCAGAACGATATGAACCCAAACAATGATGGGTCTGGACCACATTTCCCATCCATACCTGATATGCCCAGATTTGACTACTGGTGGGTTTGGAGGGGAATTGCCCTGGACATTTGGGAGTAGTGGGTACTGGGATTTATAGTTCACCTCCAATGAATTAGTACTTCAATAATGATTATCTTTTTAATCTTTCCTTTTAAGGATGGTTTTGTGTCCCTTTATGAAAACTTTTACTCCCCCCCCCCCACCTTACCCACCCCCCTGAGTTTTTTCCCTACGTTCGTGGTACTTTTTTCCCTCACTGAGGCAAAAAACTACCACCAACAGGCTTCAGCCTACTCACTCTAACAGGCGTGACACATACAGTCCCCATGACCTACTATACATCCTGGCGCTGTTTGGAGTGGCATGGACCATGGATGATAGACTTCCATATGGGAGTTGTAGTTCATCCACACCCACTGACCCCAGCTGACATTGCATCGAGACTACACTTGAAACACAGGCAAACACTGCCTTTCTCAAATGACCCGGGCACTGCCGGGTCCCAAAGCTAGTAAGTAAATAAATATTAGTTAAACGTGGCTCTCATGTCCGCTTCTCTCAGCCTTCTCTTCTCCAAGACAAACCCACCCAGCTCCCTACCGTGTTTCCCCGAAAATAAGACAGTGTCTTATATTAATTTTGCTCCCAAAAATGTGCTAGGTCTTATTTTCAGGGGATGTCTTATTTTTCCATGAAGAAGAATTCACATTTATTGTCGAACAAAAAATGAACGTTTATTATATACTGTACAGTAGTTGTCATCACAAACCAGCATAACTAGACAAACTGTGAATCCTATCAAGAATTTCTTGTTACTACCAATATTTCCATGTACAACATTTTATGGTAGGTACATTTACTGATCCTGCATGCTCTGGTGTTCTGTTTGGCAGGCATGCTTCCAAACAAAAACTTTGCTAGGTCTTACTTTTGGGGGAGGCCTTATATTTAGCAATTCAGCAAAACCTCTAGTAGGTCTTATTTTCTGGGGATGTCTTATTTTTGGAGAAACAGGGTAAGCAAGGAGATTCAGTTTCCAAATCTTTGGCCATTTTGGTGACACTTATCTGGATACGTTCCTCTTGCCCATCTCCTTGAATGGCTTTTTCCAACGTTCCTCTTGTCCACTGGTTCTCAACCTGTGGGTCCCCAGGTGTTTTGGTCTTCAACTCCCAGAAATCCTAACAGCTGGTCAACTGGCTGGGATTTCTGGGAGTTGTAGGCCAAAAACATCTGAGGACCCACAAGTTGAGAACCACTAATCTAGACACTAGACTCCTACTGATGCTGGCCAAAAATAGGAGTATAGGGTCTAGATCAGGGGTCCTCAAAACTTTTTAAGTGGAGGGCCGATTCAGACTGTTGGGGGCCGGACTATGATGAAATAGTCCAAAATTAGGATTGTTGTTGTTGTGTGCCTTCAAGTCATTTCAGACTTAGGTCAACCCTAACTCTAAAGTTTAGGACAAAGGCCAGGTCAATGACCTTGGAGGGCCTTAGTTTGGGGACCCTGATCTAGACGATCTCATAAGACCATAGGTAAGCAAAGAAGCCTCCAAAGACCATCTAGATGGTTTCATAAGACCATAGATAAGGAAAGGGGCTTCCAAAGGCCATCTAGACAATCTCATAAGACCATAGGTAAGGAAAAGGACCCTCAAGACCATCTAGATGGTTTCATAAGACCATAGATAAGGAAAGGGGCTTCCAAAGGCCATCTAGACAATCTCATAAAACCATAGGTAAGGAAAAGGACCCTCAAAGACCATCTAGATGGTTTCATAAGACCATAGGTAAGGAAAGGGACCCTCAAAGACCATCTAGATGGTTTCATAAGACCATAGGTAAGGAAAGGGACCCTCAAAGACCATCTAGATGGTTTCATAAGACCATAGGTAAGGAAAGGGACCCTCAAAGACCATCTAGATGGTTTCATAAGACCATAGGTAAGGAAAAGGACCCTCAAAGACCATCTAGATGATTTCATAAGACCATAGGTAAGGAAAGGGACCCTCAAAGACCATCTAGATGGTTTCATAAGACCATAGGTAAGGAAAGGGACCCTCAAAGACCATCTAGATGGTTTCATAAGACTATAGGTAAGGAAAGGGACCCTCAAAGACCATCTAGATGGTTTCATAAGACCATAGGTAAGGAAAAGGACCCTCAAAGACCATCTAGATGGTTTCATAAGACCATAGGTAAGGAAAGGGACCCTCAAAGGCCATCTAGACCATCTTATAGGACCATAGGTAAGGAAAGGGACCTCCAAAAGCCATCTAGATGGCCTCATAAGGCTGTAGCTAAGCAAAGAGACCTTCAAAGATCATCTAGACAATCTCATAAGGCCATAGCTAAGCAAAGAGACCTCCAAAGACCAGGTAGACTTAGGTCAACCCCAAGTCTAAAGTTTAGGACAGGGGCCAGGTCAATGACCTTGGAGGGCCGCATCCGGCCCCTGGGCCTTAGTTTGGGGACCCCTGGTCTAGATCCAGGGAAGTCATGTGGTGCATTTGATACTATCAGAGACTTAGTAAACTGTAACTCACATGAGGACCCACAGGTTGAGAACCACGGCTCTTGTCCACCTCCTTCTTGAATGGCTTTGTCCAGAATTGGACATCGCGTTGTTATTCCAGACAAGAGTGGAACTAGGGCTTTCCTGGACACTCTATTACTATTGATGCTGTAATATAGCATTGACTTTTTTAGACGCAGCATGACACTGTTGGCTCATGTTCAACTTGGGCTGTCCAGGTGTTTTGGACTCCAACTCCCACCATTCCTAACAGCCTCAGGCCCCTTCCTTTTCCCTCTCAGCCGCTTAAGCGAAAGGAAAGGGCCTGAGGCTGTTAGGAATGATGGGAGTTGGAGTCCAAAACACCTGGACAGCCCAAGTTGGCCCAGGAAAAGTAATGCGCACTCAGGACCGGCTTTCCCGAAAGCGAGGAAACAATGTAATCTTCAGCTCACCTTCCATGACATCCGAAGGAGCGGCGGATAAGACGGAGGCCGAGCCCAGGAGGAGCAGCAACCAAGGAGCCCAAGCCATGGGGAACGATCCCGCCTCTGTCGCGGGTTTCCCTTCCACCTTCTCTCAGGCGCCCGGCGGATCAGAACCGTGGACCTGCTGCTGGAAGGCAAGCCTCGCCATGGCTGGGATTTGCTCCACTTTTGCTTTCGGTTTCCGAGGAGGAGGAGGAGGAGGAGGAGGAAGCTGCACTTGGGCTCCTTTCTCCCCAGCGACGGCGGAGTCGAGCGCGTCCGCACTGGGCAAGGGATGCAGTTTGGCACCGCTTTCAGAGCCCCTGGCCCCTTGCCACATGGACCTGGGAGTGGAAGGGTTCTGGTTGGTTTAGGGGGAGCCCTCACTGTGGGATGGGAGTTGCGGGTTGCTGTCCCTTGGGCAGAGCAGGTCAAAGTCCTTGGAGAACTACAGCTCCCAGGATGCCATTCCACTCTCCAGTAGGAGGTCTTGGGCAAAGGCCTTGGGAAACTACAACGCCCAGGATCCCATAACTCTAGAGTTCAAACTCCATTCCCCAGTTAGAGGTCTTGGGCAAAGGCCTTGGGAAACTACAACTCCCAGGATCCCATAACTCTAGAGTTCAAACTCCATTCCCCAGTTAGAGGTCTTGGGCAAAGGCCTTGGGAAACTACAACTCCCAGGATCCCATAACTCTAGAGTTCAAACTCCATTCCCCAGTTAGAGGTCTTGGGCAAAGGCCTTGGGAAACTACAACGCCCAGGATGCCATGGCACTAAGTTCTTGGGCAAAGGCCTTGGGAAACTACAACTCCCAGGATCCCATAACTCTAGAGTTCAAACTCCATTCCCCAGTTAGAGGTCTTGGGCAAAGGCCTTGGGAAACTACAACTCACAGGATGCCATGGCACTAAGTTCTTGGGCAAAGGCCTTGGGAAACTACAACTCACAGGATGCCATGGCACTAAGTTCTTGGGCAAAGGCCTTGGGAAACTACAACTCACAGGATCCCATAACTCTAGAGTTCAAACTCCATTCCCCAGTTAGAGGTCTTGGGCAAAAGCCTTGAGAAACTACAACTCACAGGATGCCATGGCACTAAGTTCAAGCGTCATTCCCCAGTAATGAGAGGTCTTGGGCAAAAGCCCAGGGAAACTACAACTCCTAGGATCCCATGGCAGTCTCCAGTGGGAGGTCTTGGACAAAGTCCTTGGGAAACTACAACTCCCAGGATCCCATGGCACTGAGTTCTTGGGCAAAGGCCAAAAAAGAGGTCTTGGGCAACGGCCTTGGGAAACTACAACTCCTAGGATACCATGGCACCGAGTTCAAGCAGCATTCCCCAGTAATGAGAGGTCTTGGGCAAAGATCTTGGGAAACTACAACTCCCAGGATCCCATAACTCTAGAGTTCAAACTCCATTCCCCAGTTAGAGGTCTTGGGCAAAGGCCTTGGCAAACTATAACTCCCAGGATCCCATGGCACTGAGTTCAATCTACATTCCCTAGTAGTGATGTTATCAAGCCCCACAGTGAAAGGTCTTGGGCAAAGGTTGTGGGAAATTACAACTCCCACGATGCCATGGCACCGAGTTCAAGCAGCATTCCCCAGTAATGAGAGGTCTTGGGCAAAGGCCTTGGGAAACTACAACTCCCTGGATCCCATAGCACTGAGTTCAAGCTACATTCCCTAGTAGTGAGAGGTGTTGGACAAAGGTCGTGGGGAATTACAACTCCCAGGATCCCATGGTACTCTCTAGTGGGTGGGGGGTGGGTCTTGGACAAAGGCTTTGGGAAACTACAACTCCCAGGATCCCATGGCACTGAGTTCAAGCAGCATTCCCCAGTAATGAAAGGTCTTGGGCAAAGGCCTTGGGAAACTACAACTCCCAAGATCCCATAACTCTAGAGTTCAGACTCCATTCCCCAGTTAGAGGTCTTGGGCAAAGGCCTTGGCAAACTATAAGTCCCAGGATCCCATGGCACTGAGTTCAATCTACATTCCCTAGTAGTGATGTTATCGAGCCCCACAGTGAGAGGCCTTGGGCAAAGGCTGTGTGAAACTACAACTCCCAGGATCCCATGGCACTGAGTTCAAGCAGCATTCCCCAGTAATGAAAGGTCTTGGGCAAAGGCCTTGGGAAACTATAACTCCCAGGATCCCATGGCACTGAGTTCAATCTACATTCCCTAGTAATGATGTTATCAAGCCCCACAGTGAGAGGTTTTGGGCAAAGGCCTTGGGAAACTATAACGCCCAGGATCCCATGGCACTGAGTTCAAGCTACATTCACTAGTAGTGAGAGGTTTTGGACAAAGGTCGTGGGAAACTACAACTCCCAGGATCCCATGGCACTCTCTAATGGGAGGTCTTGGGCAAAGGCCGTGTTAAACTACAACTCCCAGGATGCCATGGCATTGAGTTCAAGCACCAGTCCACAGTGAGAGGTCGGGCAAAGGCCCTGGGAATCTACAACTCCCAGGATGCCATGGCACTGAATTCAAATGCCATTCCCCAGTGAGATGCCACGGGCAAAGGCCTTGGGAAACTACAGCTCACGGGATCCAATGGCACTGAGCTCAAGAACCATTCCACAGATAGAGGAAACTACAATTCCCAGGATTCTGGTAGTTCAAGTGGTGTCAAACGGCATCCGAGGACTTTTCCTTCTCTGGACAAAGATCTTGGGAAACTACAACTCCCAGGGGTCCCATACCATTGAGCCACCACTGTCCCAAGTGCATCCATTCCACAGCTTAGATGCCAGTCATAGGTGGAGAGATGTTTCCTGAGCATGGGCAGAGTGCACAGGAGGGAGAGCAGCAGAGTATTTATTGTGTGTGTGTGTTTGTGCGCATGAATTTTATAAGGATTTCCCGTATATATATACACACAGACATATATATAAAATCTCCTGGGAGTTTTAGTTTGGTGGGGCACCAGTTCTATTTGTCGGACCTTGGGAGGCTACAAGTCCCAGGACCCCATCGCACTGAGCCCTGGCCATTCGAGAGTTGTCAAACAGCATTCATTCTCCCGTGTAGATGCACTCCTTGTTCTCTCCCCAAAGTGGTTCAGTGTCTTGAAAAAAACTTCAGACTAAAATCTAGATACGTTGGCCAGTGATGCTGACAAGTTGAACCACATCTATTACATACATTTTTTTAAAGTGTTCCGATCCTGGTTTGAAAGTGTTATTTCCTGTTAAATTATGTGGTCCTTACTTTGAAAGTAGTTGTTCTGCTCCAGAAACTTTGTGTTTTGTGGCATAAACTATGCTGAATTGGTTGTGACTCTATAAAGCACTCATTGAAAAATTATCGCAAAATGTGCCGCAGGATATCCTTCCAGCGAAAACAAAGTTTTTGCAGTATAATCAACTTTCCCTGTGTTTTTTTTTATAGAACCAATAAGGAAATGACATTTATAACCCAGGACCAAAAATTGTGTTACACAGTGTTGTGGTTTTAAATAGTTTTTGGATCACTGATCCAATGGCCAGACCTGTTATTATGTTTTTTAAAATTACTCCTAAGTGTTTTCAGTTGCTTTAAACAGTTCAATTTTGGTTTTAATTACATGCCACCCAGATATAGGATGGCATTGCCATTTTCAAAAATATAAAATGAATACAATTGAGCTGCTATGGTCCAGTGCTTTGGGATTATACGGATTGTAGTTTTGCAAGGTCCTTCACCTTCTCTGCCGAAGGATGCTGGTGCCCAAACAAACTACAACTCCCAGGATCCCATAGCATTGAGCCATGGCAGTTAATGCGGTGTCAAAGTAGCAATTTAGCTTGCATCTACATTGTGGAATTAATGTGGTTTGACTCCACTATAACTACCATGGCTCAATGCTATAGAATCCTGGGAGTTGTAGTTCACTGAGACACTAATATTCTTTGGCAAAGATGACAAACAACAACAACAACAACTTCTTGTATCCTGCCTCCATCTCCCCGAAGGGACTCGGGGCAGCTTTAACCTTGGAAAACTACAACCCCTATGATTCCAAAACATTGAGACATGGCAGTTAAAGTGGAGTCAAACAGCCTTATTTTAGTGTTGTAGTGAGTGGGTAAGTGTTGTAGTTTACTACTGCATCCGTATTGCAGAGGAACACAAGTGACTTCTACTCTATTCCTGGTTATAATGAATTAAAACCATACATGCTTAGAGAAGACTGCTATCTTCTCTATTAATGGTTATAATTAAAACCATATATGGATTTTATGACAAATGATAAAAATATTTATTATTATAATTAATGCATTATATTATTTTATCTCTTTTTATATTCATATTAAAATATACAGTATTAAAACAAAATATGTCTACTAGTTTTTGAAGCCTGATGGGAAATGTTTTGGACACTAAGGGTGCATCTACACTATAGAATTAATGCAGGTTAAGCACCATTTTAACCGCTGTGGCTCAAATGCTATGGGATCCTGGAAGGCAAGCCCATAGCCAAGGGGGCAATTTACTTATCTTTCTACCAATTTACATTGCAATGGCTGACATAGTGGAAGCAACCAAGTTGGCCTACCCACAGCCAATTTCCAGTATTTTGTGTTGGTCATGGGAGTTCTGTGTGCCAAGACAGGTTCAATTCCATCAGTGGTGGAGTTCACAATGCTCTTTGATTGTAGGTGAACTATAAATCCCAGCAACTACAACTCCCAAATGTCAAAGTCTATTTTCCACAAACTCCACCAGTGTTCACATTTGAGCATATTGAGTATTCGTGCCAAGTTTGGTCTAGACCCATCATTGTTTAAGTCCACAGTGCTCTCTGGATGTAGGTGAACTACAACTCCCAAACTAAAGGTCAATGCCCACCAAACCCTTCCAGTATTTTCTGTCGGTCATGAGAGGTCTGTGTGCCAAGTTTAGTTCATTTCCATCATTAGTGGAGTTCAGAACTCTCTTTGATTGTAGATGAACTATAAATCCCAGCAGCTACAACTCCCAAATGACAAAATCAATCTCCCCCAACCACACCAATATTCAAATTTGGGCATATCAGGTATTTGTACCAAATTTGGTCCAGTGAATGAAAATACATCCTGCACACCAGATATTTACATTACAATTCATAGCATTAGCAAAATGACAGTTGCTAAGTAGCAACGAAAATAATTTTATGGTTGGGGGGTCACCACAACATGAGGAACCTGTCTTAAGGGGTAGCTGCATTAGAATATCAAGAATAGAATACCTAGAATATCAAGACAAAATAACCCACAAGATCTGCTTTGAACTAGAATATCTGAGGGCCTTTCTACACAGCCCTATATCACAGAATATCAAAGTAGAAAATCCTACATGAGTGTAGACTCAGATAACCCAGTTCAAAGCAGATATTGTGGGATATCCTGCCTTGATATCCTGGCATATAGGGCTGTGTGAAAAGGCTCTGAGTCCACACTGCCATATATCCCAGGTCATAGAATCATAGAATAGTAGAGTTGGAAGAGACCCCATGGACCATCCAGTCCAACCCCCTGCCAAGTAGCAGGAAATCACGTTCAAAGCACCCCCGACAGATGGCCAACCAGCCTCTGCTTAAAAGCCTCCAAAGAAGGAGCCTCCACCACAGTCCGGGGGAGAGCGTTCCACTGCCGAACAGCCCTTCTCACAGTGAGGAAGTTCTTCCTGATGTTCAGGTGGAATCTCCTTCCTTTCCTGTAGTTTGAAGCCATTGTTCCCTTGTGTCCTAGTCTGCAGGGCAGCAGAAAACAAGCTCCCTCCCTCCTCCCTATGACTTCCCTTCACGTATTTGTACATGGCTATCATGTCTCCTCTCAGCCTTCTCTTCTGCAGGCTAAACATGCCCAGTTCTTTAAGCCGCTCCTCATAGGGCTTGTTCTTCAGACCTTTGATCATTTTAGCCGCCCTCCTCTGGACGCTTTCCAGCTTGTCAACATCTCCCTTCATCTGCGGTGCCCAGAATGGGACACAGTGTGATTCCAGGTGTGGTCTGACCAATGCAGAATTGAGGGGAGCAGGACTTCCCTGGATCTAGACACTATACTCCTATTGATGCAGGCCAAAATCCCGTTGGCTTTTTTAGCTGCTGCATCACATTGTTGGCTCATGTTTAACTTGTTGTCCACGACGACTCCAAGGTCTTTTTCGCACACACTGCTGTCAAGCCAGGCGTCCCTCATTCTGTATCTTTGCATTCCATTTTTTCTGCCTAAGTGAAGTATCTTGCATTTGTCCCTGTTGAACTTCATTTTGTTAGTTTCGGCCCATCTCTCTAGTCTGTCAAGATCGTTTTGAATTCTGCTCCTTTCTTCTGGAGTGTTGGCTATCCCTCCCAGTTTGGTGTCACCTGCAAACTTGATGATCGTGCCTTCTGACCCTTCGTCTGAGTCGTTAATAAAGATGTTAAACAGAACCGAGCCCAGGACAGAACCCTGCAGCACTCCACTCGTGACTTCTTTCCAAGATGAAGACGACGCATTGGTGAGAATCACCCTTTGGGTTCGTTTGCTTAGCCAATTACAGATCCACCTAACCGTAGTTTTGTCTAGCCCACATTTGACTAGTTTGTTTGCCAGAAGGTTGTGAGGGACTTTGTCGAAGGCCTTACTGAAATCCAGGTACGCTACATCCACAGCATTCCCTGTATCGACGCTTGATGTAAACGCCTTGATGTAACACATTGTAATGAAGTATGAGTTTTGTATTCATGTTTGTTGTGTTTAACTATGTGCTTGTGGTTTGGTTGGGTAGGTGTGAGATGGCGGCAGCCATTTAGTGGCTCTCCTCTGAGGCAGTTGCCATGGAGATGTGGGCAGAGCCATCTGCCGAAGGGAGGAGAAGTGAAGAGGTTTTTAAAAGTGAAGTCTCAGTCTGTGCTCTGATGAGGCACAGGGAAGATTGATTCCAGGTTGATGGGATCAAGGAGACTCAATTGATCATTTTGAGTTGGTTTCAAATAAATTTGGTGACTTATTTAATGTAGTCTGTGTCCTGGAAAGGCACAGAGAATCTGTGATAGTATATCACAGGGGTGACTGTGGTTTGAAGTCATTGGATAGTCCAAGTTTCAGACTTTGGGAACCAATCCCAGCTGGATTCACAGAGATCCATTGAGGTAACAGTTTAGAAAGGAGCAGAGGAAGAAGTTTTAACTACTTTAAGTAAAAGAAGTGATACTTTAGAGAGTTTGATTCATCTCATTCTAGTATTGTAACTGTTAATAAGAATACCTCTAAGTGAAACATCTTTTGTAACCACCAAGCTTGTGCCTGAATAAACATGATATTGTTCTTTTTACATCAAAGCCTCTGTTGTCTATAGACTCCCTCAGCACAATTGCGCTACAATTTTAACACCAAATAAAATAAAAGGCTTCCTCTGAGCTATTGGGTGGTGGAGCACTTTTATAATCTAAAGGTGTCTCTCCACACAGTGGTGGCTGCATTTCCACTAATCGGTGGCAGTTATCTTTTATTACTTGGGACACCTATTTGTTATTAATTGGGTCTTCTACTCTACCCTCTTTTACACCCATCATCATGAGAAAGGAAATAAGAAGAGTGTAGAAGGAAACAGAAAGAAGCTTCTGTCAATTGTGGAAACTATTGTCCTTTGTAGCTGACACGAACTGGTTTCAAGCGGGAGCAAAAGTTCGGAACCTATTACCTGGGAAGAACCTTTGCACAGTGATGGTCATTTCAGGACCTTGTTGAGATCTCGTGCCAGATCAAGAGACACTGCCCTCAAAATTCATCTCGGGAGAAAAAAGTTTCAACCTCTCCTGAATTTTCTTTCTGCTCTGAACCTGCTGGAAGGTGTAGCTGGATGAGACACCATCACTCCTTGGCATAGAAGGCTCAAGACCTTGCTAAACTACAACTCCCAAGATTCCATAGCCATTAAAGTCATGCCAAATTGCAATAATTCTAGCACACCTCAAATTTTCGGAATCTTCCAGGAATCAGATTCTTCGAGGTTGTTGCAAAGATCGTCTTTATAATGGCTTGTGTGTATGTATGCAACCATGTGGAAATTGCTTTTGGCGAGTTGTCATAAGCGTGCTGAGGAAGCCATTTGTCACTGTAGTAAAAACAATATAACATAAACAGTCTGGGAATGCAGCCAAGTCAAGCCATCCCAAGAGCATGACTGATGATTAATGCTCTTGCACATTGCCTGTCTTCCTAGACTTGTGTAATTCCTTCCTTAAGGCTTTTCTTTTTTTACAAAGCAGATGTTACATTCCTCAAGGGAGAAATAAAAATACAGACTGTGCTAATACAATGCAAAAAAAATCCCAGACACAGTAATACTTAGGTAATACTTATCTTATGTACACTATGTAACATATTTTTGTTCCTGGGTTATAAATTTCATTCCTAATTGGTTCTTTCATAAAAACATGGGGAAAGTTGATTAAACTGGAAAAACTTGTTTTTGCGGGACATCCTGCAGCACGTTTTGCTATAGTTTTCCAATGAATATCTCATCAAGTCTGAACTGACTCACCCTAGTTTGTGGCAGACACAAAAATGAAGTTTCTGGATTAGAACAATTACTTTCAAAGCAAGGACTGCACAATTAATCAGGAAATAACACTTTCAAACCAGGAACAGAACATTTTTTCAAATTTTGTTAAGTTGTGTAATATATCCAACAAAACTACTACAATAAACCAAACTATTACTAAAGGTTGAACATCCCTTATTTATTTGATTTTATTTTTTGCTGGCTGCTTGGGTTCTGGTTAACTGAGACTGGATTTACATTGCCATATAAGGCAGTCTGAAATTACATTATATGGTCAGTCCAAACCCACATCATGCAGTAAAAGTGTAAATCCAGCCCAGGGTCCCATTTACACTGCCATATAATGCAGTTTGAAACATTATGGTTTCAGAGGTTTTTTTCGTGTCAGGGGCGACTTGAGAAACTGCAAGTTGCTACCGGTGTGAGAGAATTGTCTATCTGCAAGGACGTTGCCCAGGGGACGCCCGGATGTTTGATGTTTTTGCCATCCTTGTGGGATGTCCCTGCATGGAGCTGGAGCTGACAGAGGGAGCTCATCCGAGCTCTCCCTGGGTTGGATTTGAACTGTCAACCTTCAGGTCAGCCATCCAGCCTTCAAGTCATCAGTCCTGCCGGCACAAGGGTTTAACCCACTGCACCACCGGGGGCTCCATAGGTTCAGTGTAGACCTGCAAAATGCAGTATAACTAATAGGCTGGAGTCCCATCTACACTGCCATATATTGAAGCTTCCTACTGCTGTGGAAATCATCTGTTGGACAGATGGCAAGCTGTTTAAGCTCAGCAGACCGAAAGCCTAAACCAAGGCCACAACAACATCTGTTTTAGAACTCCAGTATGCCGATGATAACATAGCCTGTGCGCATTTAGAAGACCTACAAGCCCTCTAAACATCTTTGCAGAATCATACAAGAAGCTTGTCTTCTCACTGAACATTGAGAAAACCAACGTGCTCTTCCAGCAGGCACCAGCCAATCCCTCTGCAAGGCCAGAAATAATAATAATAATAATAATAATAATAATAATAATAATAATAATAATAATAATGTTGGAAATGAAAGCTATGGACTTGTCAACATCAGGAGAGGAATTTTCCAGGGAGATTCATTGTCCCCTCTGCTTTTCATTATTGCCATGATCCCTCTGTCAACAATCTTACAAAAAACAAATCTCGGCTATCAAATATCTAAGAATTCTCACAAAATTTCACATTTGATGTACATGGATGACCTGAAGCTATATGGGAAAACGGAAACTGAAATCCAGTCTCTGACCAACACTGTCCGAATTTTTAGCACTGATATCAACATGGAGTTTGGTTTGGACAAATGTTCGACAGTGGCATTGAAGAAGGGAAAAATAATTGAAAGTGAGGGCATAAATATGCCCAATGGCCAAACAATAAAGTGTCACCAGCCAGAGGCCTATAAATATCTGGGCATACTACAGCTGGACAACATCAAGCATGAACATGTGAAGACTGTGGTCAGTAAAGAATACACACAAAGGGTCAGAAAAATTCTCAAAATTGCTCAATGGAGGCAACACCATCAAGGCCATAAACACCTGGGCCATATCTGTCATAAGATATACTGCTGGCATCATAAACTGGACACAGATGGAACTGGACAATTTGGACAGAAAAACAAGAAAACTCATGACCATTCATCACTCACTGCACCCTCGCAGTGATGTTGACCGGCTATATCTGCCTAGAAGATCAGGGGGCAGAGGACTCTTACAAGTAAAGCAAGCAGTCAAAGAAGAAGAACATGCCCTGGCAGAATATGTCAAGCAAAGTGAAGAACCTGCTTTGATTGAAGTCAAAAATCAGAAACTCCTCAAAACACAGCAGACAAAAAACCAGTACAAGAAAACCGCACTACAAACTAGAGCTGACAGCTGGCACAACAAAACACTGCATGGAAAGTTCCTTGACAAAATTGAAGGAAAAGCTGATAAGGAGAAGACCTGGCTCTGGCTCACGAATGGGACCCTGAAGAAGGAGACAGAAGGCCTGATCCTTGCAGCCCAGGAGCAAGACATCAGGACAAAGGCCATTCAGGCCAAGATTGAAAAATCAGCTGATGACCCAAAATGCAGACTGTGCAAGGAAACCGACGAAACCATTGATCATATCCTCAGCTGCTGTAAGAAAATCGCACAGACAGACTACAAACAGAGGCACAACTATGTGGCCCAAATGATTCATTGGAACTTATGCCTCAAGTACCACCTCCCAGCAGCAAAGAACTGGTGGGATCACAAACCTGCAAAAGTATTGGAAAATGAACATGCAAAGATACTGTGGGACTTCCGAATCCAGACTGACAAAGTTCTGGAACACAACACACCAGACATCACAGTTGTGGAAAAGAACAAGGTTTGGATCATTGATGTTGCCATCCCAGGTGACAGTCGCATAGATGAAAAACAACAGGAAAAACTCAGCCGCTATCAGGACCTCAAGATTGAACTTCAAAGACTCTGGCAGAAACCAGTACAGGTGGTCCCGGTGGTGATGGGCACATTGGGTGCCGTGCCAAAAGATCTCAGCCGGCATTTGGAAACAATAGACATTGACAAAATCACCATCTGCCAACTGCAAAAGGCCACCCTACTGGGATCTGCACACATCATCAGAAAATACATCACACAGTCCTAGACACTTGGGAAGTGTTCGACTTGTGGTTTTGCGAAACGAAATCCAGCATATCTATCTTGTTTGCTGTGCCATACAACGTCGTTGTGTTGATAATAATAATAATAATAATAATAATAATAATAATAATAATAATAATAGTAATAATGGGACCCTGAAGAAGGAGACAGAAGGCCTGATCCTTGCAGCCCAGGAGCAAGTCATCAGGACAAATGCAATTAAGGCCAAGATCGAAAAATCAGCGGATGACCCAAAATGCAGACTGTGCAAGGAAACCAACAAAACCATGGATCATATCCTCAGCTGCTGAAAATGGTCCCGGTGGTGATGGGCACATTGGGTGCCGTGCCAAAAGATCTCAGCCGGCATTTGGAAACAATAGACATTGACAAAATTACGATCTGCCAGCTGCAAAAGGCCACCCGACTGGGACCTGCGCGCATCATCCGAAAATACATCACACAGTCCTAGACACTTGGGAAGTGTTCAACTTGTGATTTTGTGATACGAAATCCAGCATGTCTATTTTGTTTGCTGTGTCATACAATTAATAATAATAATAATAATAATAATAATAATAATAATAATAATAATAATAATAATAATAATTTTATTTTTATACCCCGCCCCATCTCCCCGAAGGGACTCGGGGCAGCTTACATGGGGCCAAGCCCGAATAGAACAATAAAAACAAGACAAGAAACCAATAAAACCAATAATCAAACCATAAAAACAAGTTATAAAAATAATACAGCTCAATGGTGCAATGTTAGAAATGCTGCAGAAGAGGGTTGGACTGGAAGGCCTTTGGAGTCCCTTCCAAATCCAGGATTCTATCAGTCTGCACTAAAACCTAAAAAAAAAAAAGCTACTGACATGGGAACGACAATCCAATCTTGGTTGAATGGAAGAAACTACGTTTAAGGTTGCTATTTTTCCCACTGGTGATGCTGTGATGAATTGTCCCGTTCTCCACATTCTTCTCAAACAGAAGAGATTCCTGTTCTGTCCATAGAATCTTGTTGGGCTTCGTGTAACAGTTTAACTGTCACTTGTCAATGTTCACTCTAGAATTTGACGCCCTGGAACAGACAACCGTCCAAGGATGATGGTGCCTTGAGCCATCTTCCAATGGGATGGGCTCTCGCTCTGATATCTATTGGCAATGAGGATGGAGACAGAAGTGGACAGAGGTTTCAACCTCATATCTCCAGATGTTTGGCAACCTGTTGCGATGCCCCATTGCTCCCATGAATGAGGTGGCCCAGCCACGGAGGGCTGGTGAAATTGATTTTCTGCATCTCCAGGTGATTTAACAACAGTGATTCAATCATGGGTGGGGATGTACACTGGGCATGTGCTACGAGGGTTGAATGAAAAGTAATGCCTCCACCTTCGTTACTTGGGTTTGGATGGGAATATTTCAATAAATCAAATGCAGAAATCATCCTTTGACTACCACTATTCACTTTTCCACATAATCACCAGACAATTGGATACATTTCTGCCAACGTTGAACAAGTTTTCTGAAACTGTCACGGAAGAAGTCAACACTCTGTTTCCGCAACTGGCATCTCACAGTCCCCATTGTGCACAGATCTCCCGATAGCCAAGCCAAGCAATAATGTGACCCACTCGTTCTTGTGAAATGCTGATTATGCTTGAAATTTCTCTCTGAGTGATACGACGATCGTCCTGAATCAATCTGTCCACCTTTTGCTTGTGAAACTCGGTGGTTGCTGTCACAGGACGTCCAACTCTTTGTTTGTCACGCAAGTCAGATGTTCCCACCTCAACATCTTTAAACTTACTTGCTCAGCGACACAAAGTACTCACATCAACACAATCACCATAAGCAGCTACATTCTCTGATGAATCTCCTTTGGGGTGACACCTTCTGCGATCAAGAATTCAATGAGTGCATGTTGCTTAAGTCGCATTGACTGACCGTCTGCACAGGGTTCCATACTTTGCACTTTAACAACACAACCGTTCAATGCTAAGGCTTCCCTCCAAATGCAACTGTAGATGAGAGTCTACTGAAGAAGCCAGGACCTGCCGCAGACCAGGACTGCCATCTGTTGAGGAGTTATGAAGGTGGAGGCATTTCTTTTCATTCAACCCTCGTATGTCTCCTTCTCTGTGTCTCCTAGCATTGTGCATATTCAAGTTGTTTGTTGATTTGTGATGACCCTCTGAATTTTACACAGTTTTCTAAGGCAATGGATACTCAGAGAGGTCTATCTGCATGCATTTTACTTCAAATTCCATATAGATGACATCTGTCTGGCTCAAAACTTGAGTTTTCACTCTACTGGAAAATTCTTACGATTTTTGGTGCACCTGAAAAAAGGAATATTAAAATGCTCTGCCTCCTAATTTGCAAACTACCAGTTGCCAAGCATAAGCTTTGGTTGATTTTGTGGTTGGAAGGCTGGACCTACACTGTCATATAATCTAGATAACCAAAGCAGATAATATGAATTTTACCTTTACTTAGGCGATCCCTCATAACCCGAGGATGATGGCCCTCCAAGTGTAGTGTCTTGGTGGTGGGTACGTAGGTTACTGTAGACCCCTTTTCGTGACCCCCATGTTCTGTTTTCAGGTGGAAGGCAGTCCTGGTCAGGGTTGGTTTGATGTGCCTTCCTCTTGGCACGTTTCTCCCTTTCGCTTCCCATTTGTGCCTCTTTAAATTCCACAGCACTGCTGGTCACAGCTGACCTCCAGTTAGGGCGCTCAAGGGCCAGGGCTTCTAATTCTCGGTGTCTATGCCACAGTTTTGCAGGAGTAGCTTCCTCAGTGTCAGACTTCAGCTGTTGTTATTCTACTTTCTACTGTCTCAGATGCTGGGCCTGGCAACCCTTCATCATTGTCTGTATTGCAGATCCAGACAAGATTACAGTATGTAAACAAAGACAGGCAAACATTCAATGCCTTGTTACAATGAGACACACACAGGCAAAGGCTTCTCCTTTCAGTTCCGGCTCTGGAGGCTGTGTTCATCTCTGGCTCTGGAGGAGGTATTATTCTCCATTTCCAAATCATGGAGCCTGCATTGTAACCTACTGGTCGTGTGACCGACATGACTGCTTGGAGCATCTTTTTGCTTTTTCCCGCTGTAGCGGTACCTATTGATCTACTCACATTTG